>NC_044050.1:6470352-6480352 GCF_902167405.1 Gadus morhua | reverse complement strand
CGATAGATGGAGTGAGATAGACTAATAGGTAGCATTGCTGAGCTAGCCTGCGGTTGACTTCTGATTTAAAACATGTGATTGTCGGGGGAGACTGTGAGACTGATGGGAACAATACAGTACAGTACAGTACAGTATGCTTGGGCCACATTAGTAACAAAGACAGAGAATGAGGAGTCATGTTTTATAATTGTAAAATGACATGCTACGTCTGCCAAGTAACGTTTCAGAAGGAATGTCCGGAATACCAAATCTATAAAATAAAATCTATTTTAAGAGGTTTTGAAAAAAACCTTTAGATGGGAAAGGAGAAGTCCTTTAAAGCAAGAGACCATCAGCCGTTTAAGTGTATATTTCAATTGAAATATGCACTTCCCAGCACTTCACAAGGAGGCACCGTGCAGAAGCCAGACCTGTATCCATCGATGAAGCTGGCGTTGATGTAGTCCGAGCCCTCCACTCCTCTGATTGGCTGCAGACACACGCGCGTGGTCTCGTAGGGCATGATGTTGACCAGTCGGTTCTTGAACTTATTGCACGGCAGGTTGGCGCTCACAAAGCGTGAGGTGTGGGCTTTGGCACTGGCCAGGCGCTGGAGGGAGGAGGAGCAGAGGTTTTAGGGGGAGGAGCCTACTAGAGGTGAGGATGGACACACAAGGCGAACACCTTTCAACATCTTCAAGCTCCTTTTTAACATCCAAGCCCCGGAAACCTGCGCTGTCTGTATGACTCTTCTTCCCACCTGTTAAATCTATGCTAGGCTAGCATACCAGCTATGCTAGGCTGAAACCGCAGAGCTACACGCTCAAGAGTTTGTCGACCACACTTTGTAAGAGGTGGGGGTTTGGTACGGCCCGGGGAGACAATAGAAGGAACGGATTCCATTAAGTCAAGTGTATTTATATAACCCTTAATCACACGACTGCTGTCCTAATGGGGTCTTTGTAAATCCACATTCAGCCCAGTTACATGGAAACCGCAGTACCCTAAGCCGCCTAATGAAAACAAAACGCTGAAGGAGTCAGTGGGGAGAGACACATTGACAAGGCACCAAAACCAGGGGTCTCACTACTCAGACGGCAGAGTATTATGGGATGGATGGGGAGATTGAAACAATGCCGGAAGAGAGGCATTAAACACAAAAATAAATAATGAAAATAGGAGCAGGGAAGGAAGGAGAGAAGGGGAGCTGGTTCGGTGGAGGCCAACAGGAAGACCACCTCACCAATAGCAACGTGACCATGACTCGTGTGCATCTGTCTGTGTTGGGGTCAGGTGTGTCTGTTAGTAGTTAAAGCTCTGGTGCTCCTTAACCACATCGGACAATTGAACTGAGCGATGCGGGCTGTAGGGGCTCGGGGTAAGTCCATGACCGGACGCCTGCTGAGTGAACCTGTGGGGGGGGGGGGGGGGTCTGGCTGGCCTGGGATGGGGAACTTTAGGGGGGAGGATGCAGAAAGTGTAGAGTGGGTGGTAGTGGTTGAGGAGGGGGCGGTGGGGCGGTGGGTAGAGGGGAATGGAGGGGGTTGGGGAGGGCAGGGGAAACCACAAGGCCCCACGTTGTCTCGCCGCCCATATGTGAACCAGAGCCGGTCCTGCGTCACCGAAAGGACCCCAAGAACAAAGAGTGAAAAGCCCCAGAACACACACACACACACACACACACACACACACACACACACACACACACACACACACACACACACACACACACACACACACACACACACACACACACACACACACACACACACACACACACAAACACACATATACTGTTTCTACCCATGAAAACAATGTTTTAAAAACACTGTGACCCGAGGACCGATGCGGGTGAAAGAGGAAGACAGCCCAACAGAACAGGGAGGAACCGCAGACTTGTTGGAACAATGAGTTCTCACGAAGCACAGGCAACCCTCTCCTGAGCCTCTCTGCCAAAGACCTGGCGGCAGAACACCACACCAACGAGGTTCAGCAGTTCATGTGTCCACCACAGAAATCCCAGTTTTACCAGTATCACCAACAACGCTGTCTGGCTGACCTGCAGCGCTCGCTGTGAGCTGCTGAGCGTGCCAGAGTTCAACTTTTTAACGATCACACTGTCAACGTTTACACAAACAGACCCACCCAGGTCGGAGTGCAAGCCGCCCTCTGTACCGGGACCGCGCTCCGCGGAGACTTTGAGAGTAAATGCCATCCTGTTGTTTTGATGATGACGGCGATGATGGTGATGATGATGGTGATGACGGTGGCGGTGGTGCAGAGACCTCAGAGGGGGGATTCAGATGGTCCCAGGAGCGCCGTGCGGAGAAGGGATCCGGTGGCCCGGGCTGCCGGTACACCAGATGGTTCCCATCAGACCGACGGCTGAGCAAACAGCCCCTGCCTGCCTCTGTTAGGCCCAGCAGCCATCCCATTGAAGTGGAGGAATTTGGTATCGGGGTACGCAGGAATGCAGGGGTTGGGGAGCACGGGACGAAAGGTGTCCACTTAACACTATTTTCCTTTCACACCTCGTCGGTTTGATGAGGCCACACACCGTTAAGAGGAATCTACCATGCATCGGCTTTAAGTTGTCCTGGCGGGGCCGTCTGGGAGCCACCGGCGGGTTTCTGTGGAGCGGCTGGCTCAGAGGAGCACTAGATAAACGAACACCTGTTTCTGTAGTTCTCCTGCGCTTTGCTTTATGTACTTCCCCGAGGACGTAGTGGTACGTTAAACGTTCTGCCTTTAGATTCCCATCGCATAAAACGGGTTTGGAACTCATCAGGTCATATAACAAACTGCAACTTGGTTTCTTGTCTTACTTTGTTCTGTAACTTCACTGCACCACTTGTACACCGTCGTTTCAAGCCAGAACTCACTCAGCTTTTCAGTCCATTTAAAGGCAACCTTTTGCCCCCTCGATGGACCCACTCCCAGCTCTACAAACCGATGGACTCTACCTAACCCCTGATCGGATCTCTGCATATTTCCATGCTGGCAGTGGAATATGGTTATCCTTTTTTTATCACATATATCTGCACACTCCATCAAAACAACTCACCTAACCCTAACCCTAACCCTAACCCTAACTCTAGCTCCATGTCTCCCCTTAAACTCTAGCTCCATGTCTCCCCTTAAACTCTAGCTACATGTCTCCCCTTAAACTCTAGCTCCAGGCCTCCCCTTAAGCTCCAGCTCCAGGCCTCACCTTAAACTCCAGCTCCATGCCGGTGATGCTCTCCCCGGGCTCCACCTGGGTCAGCCTCTGGATGTAGGAGAAGAGGTTGCGGGCCGGCACCTCGGTGTTTCCGCAGGTGACGGCCTCCAGCAGGGCGTCGTGGATGAAGACGTACTGGTCCTCCGTCTGCACCATGTAGTTCCTCTGGGAGCGCATCAGCGTCACGTGGCCGTAGATGTCCAGCGCCTTCTCCTGCTTGATTCGCTCAGCCATGGCGTCAATCACGATGAAGCAACCGGTACGGCCCACCCCGGCGCTGAGAGGGGGCGGGGCAAAACAAGAGAGCCGTAAACAAAGACATAAACAAAGACTGCTAATGTCCTCCGATGTAAAACAGTAAATCAGGATACGAAATGAGACAAATCCAATACCTATCGTCCATTAACCATAAACGTATCATAAAGACGCCAGGCAGCAATATTTTGAGCCCGCCATATTATAATTGACACGAATGATGGGTCAGCAGACTCTCACGAAGCCTTCAGGATATTGTCCTCTGCTATCGACACATCATCCTGAAATATAATACGATTAACTGCCCACCCAAACACTTCACATTTCTGCTGTGTTAGTGCCCGGATGGTGAAAAGCCACTGACCAAGCACATTGCTACAAGTGAATAAATAGCTTTCTGTGAGGCCACATTATGTGTGTGTTTTGCATGTGTGTGTTTGTGTGCTTTCGTCAGTGAGTGTGAGTGTGAGATAGAGAGAGAGAGAGATAGCGAGGAGGGAGAGAGAGGATAGAGACAGGGGAGAGTGAGGAGAGAGAGAGAGAGATAGAGGAGAGAGAGAGGAGAGAGTGAGGAAAGAGAGAGAGAGCGAGAGAGAGAGAGAGAGAGAGAGAGAGAGAGAGAGAGAGAGAGAGAGAGAGAGAGAGAGAGAGAGAGGAGAGAGCGAGGATAAATATATATATATAGAGAGAGAGAGAGAGAGAGAGCGAGAATAAATATGTATACAGAGAGAGAGAGAGAGAGAGAGAGAGAGAGAGAGAGAGAGAGAGAGAGAGAGAGAGAAAGAAAGCAAGGAGAGAGCGAAGAGAGCAAGGAGAGAAAGAGAGAAAGAGAGAAAGAGAGAGAGAGAGAGAGAGAGAGAGAGAGAGAGAGAGAGAGAGAGAGAGAGAGAGAGAGAGAGAGAGAGAGAGAGAGAGGGAGAGAGAGAGAGAGAGAGAGAGAGAGAGAGAGAGAGAGAGAGAGAGAGAGAGAGAGAGAGAGAGAGAGAGAGAGAGGAGAGAGCGAGGATAAATATATATATATAGAGAGAGAGAGAGAGAGAGAGCGAGAATAAATATGTATACAGAGAGAGAGAGAGAGAGAGAGAGAGAGAGAGAGAGAGAGAGAGAGAGAGAGAGAGAGAGAGAGAGAGAGAGAGAAAGAAAGCAAGGAGAGAGCGAAGAGAGCAAGGAGAGAAAGAGAGAAAGAGAGAAAGAGAGAGAGAGAGAGAGAGAGAGAGAGAGAGAGAGAGAGAGAGAGAGAGAGAGAGAGAGAGAGAGAGAGAGAGAGAGAGAGAGAGAGAGAGAGAGAGAGAGAGGGAGAGAGAGATTTTGTTTAATAGTGAACCTGAGTGCATGTTGTCTGGGTGTAAAGTGTGCTGCTGGGTTGGTGGGTGAGAGGATGGTCCACAGAGTGATACAGTCCAGGCGCTGGTCGATAGACAGGGCGTCGCGTCCTGATAGATTCTTGCCGGGGATAATACAATTTGAGCGATAATCCTGTTAGATACCTCATCGGACGGCTGTAGGTAGATTATGATGATCCCATCTCCTGCCAGCCCTTCCACCTCCGTCCTGCCCAGGTTCACTCTATCCTCCATCCCTCCCTCCCTGCCTCTTACATTTCAGACCTCCCAGCCCATGCCCTACTCTTTCCCTTTCTATTCATCACCTCCATTAAATGTGGCCCAGGGTCGACCTCCTTCCCCCCACCCGCACACACACGCACTACACTGTCCTCAATCGTACTCCGCCTTTCCATTTTCCATCATCGCTTAATTCCCCAGCTCTCCTCACTCTCTCGTTCTCCTTGTACACTGTCCTAGACTAATCGGATTCTCCTCCTTCTCAGCATTTGCTCATAATTCCCTTTCCCGTTTTTTCTATCCCCCATCTCTCGCTGCGGCGGTCTCTTCCAGGTCAGCTCACTCAAACACCTCGCTGCGTGCCAGAACTCTGGAATATTCCCCCCCCCCCCTGCTGCCTGGAACAAAACCCATGTCATTAGAAACCTATGGACCGCCCCGGACCTGAGACCCAGGTCCACACTACACAGTCAACAACTCGGGTGTGTGTGTGTGTGTGTGTGTGTGTGTGTGTGTGTGCATGTGTGTGTGAGTGTGCAAGTGTGTATTTGTGGATGTGTGTTTCTGTGTGTGTGCATGCGTGTGTTTATGTATGTGTGTGTTTGCATATGTGCGTGTATGTGTTTGTGTGCATGTGTGTGTGTGCATGTATGTGTGCATGTGTGCATGTGTGTGTGCATGTGTGTGTGTGTGCGTGTGCACGTGTATGTGTTTGCATGTGTGCATGTGTGCATGTGTGTGTGCATGTGTGCATGCGTGTGTGTGTGGGGTGCTTTGGGCGTGGCTGTTTCAGTGCTGCTGGCTGTGTCTGTCTCGTCCAATGCTGGGGGAGGAATGTGAGTGTAGGGAGGCAGCATGGAGGTTTTGGGGTTTTCTCATAATGGGCCGGTCGTTTTGCGGAGCTCCAGCCCCAGGAGAGGCGTCTTTATGTGCAGGGAGACTTGACTCTCATCAGAGAGCATCTGGGCGTTTTATGAAAACACAGCGCTGCTCGTTGGAAACCACAAATAACACTCAATTGTGTTTATGCAGGCGCAGAAAATCACACCATCGAAAGGACGCAGGCATGGAGAACAGTGAACTGTGTCACCCCTATTGACTGTGCGTTACATGCTGTGTATATATATAGATATATTGTATGTATATCTAAACATATATATATATATATAGTACTACATACTTATAAATATTAAACAATACAATTCTCAATACATACAGTATATATTGTATTGAGATAAAGCTTTAAGCTATGCTAGTGTGGACATGAATATACACACACATTTTCCAACACATTGAAGACACACATCGCCACATGGGTGTGTCTTCAATGTGTTGGGAGACACACATTTCCCCACACACACCTGCAGTGGACCACCATGGGTCCGGCATCTGGGGGGTTGCAGGCCTTGACGCGGCGCAGGAAGGCCAGGAAGGGGGTGGGGTGCTCGGGCACGCCATGGTCCGGCCAGGCCGTGAACTGGAACTGGCGGACCTCCCGCTTCTCGTTGGAGCCGCTCTGGAGAGAGAGGTCACAGATCACAGCGTAAGGATAGTATTGGGCTTACACTGAGGGTTCATTGGTGCACTGCTGAATCGACATCATTACTGGGATAGTAATGCTCTTAGCAATTTATGTTAATCCAACAAATCTAATATTATTATTAGCAAATAATTATTATCGAACAGATATATTATCATATGAGCAATCTATTACTATCCAACATACATTATTGTATTAGCAATCTATGTCTATCCAACAGATATATCATTGTATTAGTAATCTATTACTATCCAACATATATTATTAATATACACTAATCCTGATATTTGACACATTTCTGAAGAAACTTGACATAAGCCGTAAAGCACGGCAGACGCCCTACAAAGCCCTTGTGTGTGTGCCCCACCTTGTAGAGGGCGAAGGTCCTGACGGAGTAGGTGGCCAGCTCCACCGTGTCCAGCAGGGTCACCTGGATCAGCCCGTAGGTCTCGGTCCCGCGCGTCGGCCAGTACTGGTCACACTTCACCTGAGGAGGAGGACGACCAGTCAGAGCCGGGTTAGGATGCAGAGAGCACATTCAAATGGGGATGCGTGGCAATGTGTGTGTGTGGGTGTGTGTGTGTGTGTGTGTGTGTGTGTGTGTGTGTCAGACGAAGACAAACGTAGCGTGTGAGCCTGTGAAAGTGAGCTGGCGAAATCCATATTGAATTCGATCTGTCAGACATGGGGGCTTGTGACAAACAACAAGTGTGACGGAACAGTGTTCATGCGACCTGTGTTGGAAGGTGAGTTTGTTTACGACAAACAGTGTGTGCGAACGAGGCCCGTGCGGATATTGCTGCCTAATGAACTGTGAAACATGACCTCATATTGAACTGAATCTGCTTTGGTTAGAGGAACTGCTGAGGATATTTATTATTATGTTTATTTTTTCACATAATTCTTTGGTTGCTTTACCTTCACCTTTATTCCAACCCCTCACAAAAAGAACCACGCAAAAACACCAAACGCCAGCATGCTTAGCTGATGCAACACATTGAGTTGGGCCGTACAAAGGCGGTACATGTGTAGTTCCCGTGGTTCAGCCTCAGAGACCAGAGGTGATGAAGGGCGGGGTAAATCCCTGCAGATGGGTGGGTGGGTGGGTGGGTGGGTGGGTGGGGGGGGGATCTGAGGGGAGGTTGGCAGAATCAGGCCAAACCAAACGCTATGTGCTGATCCCTCCGCTCCGCAGATCAAAGACTGCAAGGAGCTCAGCTGAGGCTCGCTCTGCATTCCACTACCCCAGACGGGGTATTATTATGCGTTTTGGCTCGGCGCATAAGGGCTGTAATTACATCGTTTCAACCATCACTTTCCCAGCGCGCCTTGAGACCCTCTGAGTGGGTCTGGAGGGGACTGGAGGGGAGGCCTGACCACCGCCGGAGCCCTCCGCTGCACCCAGCCCCTCGTGTGCAGAGAGGAATCCATGTTCGTAGATATGCTGCTCTTCAATCTTAAGCCGACCTCGGCCTCCCGTGGTTTCAAATGGGCTCAACCCAATAAGGTGGTGGATGAGCATCTCTCGCTGGGCTCTTGCACAACACATTGTCTGTGGCCACAGTGGGTACAAACACAGTGGCAAACTGTTGGGTGGGTTTTAATTAAAACGTGACCGCGTTCCTAGCTTCGACTGGTAAGAAGCGGTTGCGGTTCTCCAAGCAATAAGCCTTGTTGTTTGGTTTAGTGTGGAGGGAGGTTGTAATTGTTATTAGTCTTTGATTGAAAGCAACGCAACGGACAGAGAGGAGGGTCCTATGTGTCTGTGTGCTCCTTCCTGTGAGAGTTGTACCACATTACGGGGGGCATGCCTGAAACTGAAACATCTGAACTACACAGCGGGGAATGGGTCTGGAAGTCCCCCCCCTGATCAAAGGTGAGGAGGGTGAGGAGGCTAGAGTTCACCGGGCTGTGAACTTTCTTGGGCCCCGTGTCCTCCAGAGCCATGGGGTGAACATTTAAAACAGTACAGTGAAAACCGTGGGCAACTCGCGGTGAGCTTCAACACAAGCCAACAATGTGACTCAAGCTTTTGAACAGAGAAGGAAGTAGTGAGGCAGAAGAGAAAAGGGGAGTGATGGGTGACCAGGGAGGGCGAGAGAGAGAGAGAGAGAGAGAGAGAGAGAGAGAGAGAGAGAGAGAGAGAGAGAGAGAGAGAGAGATACAGTAGGGAGATATGTGCGGAGAGGAGAGGCTGTACACTAGGCATAGCAAAGGGGAGAAGAGGTCTTGCCTTAGAGAAGAAAAAAGAGGGCATCTGAGGGTCAAACAGACACAACAGAGACGGTTGGAAAAGTTGAAATGCAAAGCTTCAACACATAGATTTCTCATACGCAAAAGGGGCGCGGTTAATAAGAAAACATATATATGTATGTATATTTATAGATGCAGATAAATATTATATGCATCTATGCTTTTCTTCACATGGCATGAATGAACATGGTATTCGGTCGTGTAGATAGAAGTTCATTCATGATTCATATCACATACCTCTGACAGTCCAAAAATATTTCACTGGTCGAGCTTTCATCACATTAACCATTTGTTTTCTAAATGACTGAGAGAGGTTAAACACTTGTAAATGTATAGATTTCTGTCTGTATACTCAGTTACACTTATCGCAATTTACCTATATATTTAAATTAAATAATAACATTTTATTTAGTATTGATAGTAGTGATATATTTGAAATAGACATTTTTATTAGGTCAATAAAATAGTAAAAATTCAGATAAAGACTAAATTTATCAGGAATCATGTTGTTCATATATATATATATATATATAAAATCAAAAATGATAATAGAGATTCCTAACTGAGTGTAAGATGGCCCACTCCCCTGTAAGGACTATACCATTAAACAGGATGGTTCATCTTCATGGTCTGTGCAACGGCGTATTATGCAACAGTTTGTTGGTATTGGGGTCTTCAGCAATCCTCCATACTATCTTCTCTCTCTCTCTCTCTCTCTCTCTCTCTCTCTCTCTCTCTCTCTCTCTCTCTCTCTCTCTCTCTCTCTCTTTCTCTCTCTCTCTCTCTCTCTCTCTCTCTCTCTCTCTCTCTCACTGTGGCCTGGTGTCGCTCACCCGTGACTTCTCCTCCAGCTTGGTCATCATGATGATGTTGGCGGTGTGCTGCTCCCACACCAGCCTCCAGAAGTCACAGAAGGTCTCGGGCAGGGAGCCCTGCGTAGCGATGTAGGCGCTCTGCCGGCGGTAGCCGTCGATGTAGTTGGCGTTGATGTAGTCGCTGCCTGGCACCCCTGCAAGGTGACAGTGGATCGGGGTCAGATATGTGGAGGTTGGGGATGAGTAGGTGGGTTGGATGGGTGGGTGGGTGAGGGTGGAAGGGTGAGTGGAGGTTGATGGATGGAACAGTTTGGATGAATGGTTGGTGGTAGGGGGATGGTTGGAAGTGGATGGTAGGGGTTGGAGTGGTGGGTTG
>NC_044050.1:6427852-6465352 GCF_902167405.1 Gadus morhua | reverse complement strand
GTGTGTGTGTGTGTGTGTGTGTGTGTGTGTGTGTGTTTTTGTGTGCATGCTTTCATTTCACTGCCCATCATCATGTGTGTCTAATTATTACACCACAATCATTACTGGTCTCTTTCTCTCTCTTGCTCTACACCCATCTCCCTCTCTCACTCCCTCTCTGTCTCTCCATCCCTCTCTCTCTTCTTGTTAAGGAGGTTGAGCTCGGAACAAAGCACACAGTCATACAGAGAGAATGTGTGTCTCGGCACAGTGGGCCCAACTCACACCACAATCAAATGTGGCTTCTCTCTATCCCTCCCTCTCGCTTAAACTCTCCCTACCGCACACCTCTTTCTCCCCGAAACGTCCTTCCTCCTATTCCTCAACTCTCTTTGCATCGTGTGCAAAGACAGCTTCCCCTTTCTCTCTTTTTGAATATTATATGTATTTGTCAAAAACAATATCTGTGTTGTCTCTCTTCTACTGGCCAATTAGCAGTCAGTGTGGTCCGAAAGCCTTTACCCTGCGGCCATGGGTGTGAACAGAATTCGGTTGTGGGGCAGAGCAAAATGCCTGTCTCCCTATTCAAATGGATATACAGAGCTCGGTGCAACCGAAACTACCGTTGCTGCAGAGAATGTAATAAATTTTTTGATAGTAGCTATTTAGGTCCCTGGTTAAGAACAACGTGTTCTGGAACAGTTATCACCTAGAAGAACATAGCCCCTCCACTACAGCCCTTCCCTGTTCCATCCCCATTCCAATCCACCACCACCACCCCCACCACACACTAACTTGAGAAAACAAATCAAAAAAGCTCTCTTCTCGTTCCCTGCCTTTCTCTCGTCTTTATTGCCATCTCTGTATCTCCTCTATAATTCTTTTTCCTGCCACAAAAAAAAAAGGCGGTCTGAATTATCTGCGGAAGGCAGCGCTTCGAAACGACGGCGTTGATTTCCCTGTCGGGAAGCGGCCCCTCGACTGGGAGACATTTACATTTACATTGTTAACCGCAAGACGACAAGAAAGGAGGAGCGTGATAGGGAGGGCTAGTTACGGGCTGCTTTCTTATCCGTTAATATGGATGCACAATAGGATTGAAGTGATCTGAACACCTCCTTCCTATTCCTATCGTCTGGTATTCTAGTGGGCCCTATTAGATACCTCTTTGAATTATTTGAGTTCACAACCTAAACTCCATGTGAGATGGGCTCCAAGTGTTGTGTTGTTTACAAGGTGAGTGAGCGCTTTATAATAGCAATCGATTTCAAACGTTGGTTTATAAACTGCAGGCCCACTTTGTTGCCGACTGCCATTTGAAATGTGTTCACCAATCCACTCAACCGCTTGTAAGGGCAGCTAACAAAATAAAAGGAAACTAACCTTTTTCTCCAATCTCGACTAGCATCTTCTGGTTATTTGATACAGTGTGACTCCTTCCCTTAATACGGTTGACCAGGAAGGAGGAAAAGTGCAGCCGTACCTCATACTCTTGGGAGAACTTGAGGTTGTCGTTTGCCTTCAGGCGCTCGATGTGATCAGTCAGTTCCGAGATCGGCACCGGGGGATGACTCGCCATACCTGCCCAGCAGGAGAGAGAGGAAATGATCACAAATTCAGACCTTCCAAGGTGAAACTTCAAAGTTAGGCTGGTCTGCAGTGATGTGGTTTAGTGTTGGTTCCATGGCCGGCGGAAAGAAAGCAAATGGAGAAGTGTTTCACTTTGTTAGGTGACCATGTTGTGTCTCAGGGTTGCACAGGTCTGGGACTATTAGTCTGTGGTGAAAGCTGCCCACGCAGATTAACTGTGTTCTCACAGAACATGTCTGCTGCCATGAAGGTCTAAAGATGTTTAAATCATGAGCCAGACTGTTAAATATGTTCAGCTCTGCTGTTACAGGATGCGTTGTTGTTATCGCTTCCTGATGGGATGGAATGAAGATTGTTAGAAAGCATGATCATGTCAAAGAAAAGAAAGAAAGACAATCCTAGCTGAGGATCAAAGGCAGACTAAAGCCAACTGACTTGACAACCGCCGGTAACCGCGGTACACTGATACTCGGTAGGCTGAAAGAGGGAAACAACATCAGGATTAATCAATAGTCCAAAGAACTACCACGAGCACCGCTAAGAGCTGTCGGATCCCACCAATCACCCAGGGGGGGTGTTCAGCCTACCTGGGGTCTGGAAGTTGATCCTGCGGAGCTCCACAGGGTCTGTGGGATGGTGTGAGGACATGGCCTTGCTGCACGGGAAGCTGCCCTTCCTGCCCTCCGCCTCAGCCCTCTTCCTGCAGTCACAACGACACACGTCCCATTTAACCTCCACTCTTACTGCAATCACAACACTCACACATCCCCCAACACCTCCACTCTTACTTCAGTCACAACACACATCCCCCAACACCTGCACATCAGCAAACACCTGTTGCCTCTGTACAGCGGCCAAACTAATACAACTACTAATGGTTTCATTTAGTATTGTATAGTAATGTAAAGTATGGCATAGTATAGTAACGGTTAATATGGTATAGCATAATATAGATGAGTATAGTATAGTATAGCATAGTATAGTATAGTGTAGTATAGAATAATACCGTATAGTCAACCTTGATTGAAAATAGGCTTGTGGGAAATATAAATCATTGGGATATATATTATTATGCCTAGCTTTCCACAAAAGCACCTTGAGTTATTTATTTTTCTAAGAATAAAGTGCAAGGCAGAGGAAACACTGGCTCCGAGTTTATTTACCTGTCAGGTTTGCTGGATCCGTGAATAAAGGCAGGAACACACCAAAGGAAAGATAGAAAATAATAACATGAGCGCCCAACAGAACGGCAGCAGGAAATCCAATGCTCTTTTTCCCACACAGGGATTCGTCAATATATAAGCAAATCAAGGGTTGATATATGTTTATTCCTATTGGTATATTATGCACTACATTAGCCAAAACATATGTATCAAAATAATCATGAAAAGCTGCAATGCAGATGTCTCTTTACTTTGTAATGCACAGATGGATCAGTACTGAACCCTCTGCCTCAGCCCTCTTCCTACAATCACAACAACACACATCCCCTACACCTCTCCTTTTAAACTCCTTCAGAACCATGCATGCCCTCATCCCTCTCTCTTTACACTCTATCCCTCTGTCTATACACTCCAAACCTCCCTCTCTCTATATATATATTCAATCGCTCCCTACCCCAACTCCCTCTCCTGCTCTCTTCCCCCCTCTCTCTGTACCACCCTCCTCGTGATTCTGTCCTCACCTCTTGAAGAGGAGAATCGCGATGACGATGCAGACGATGAATATGACAGCCAACACCGGGCCCACAACCCACAACAGCCCCTCCTCCTCGTCCACGATGGGCTGAGGGTCGGCATCCGAGGAGGTCACGGGGTCAGAGTAGGGGCTTGTGGAGAACATGGTCTGTGGGGGGAGGGGGAGGGGGAGGGGAGAGGTTATCTATGGTGTTATGTACTGTACACATGCTGCTGCCAAAAGCACCGAGGCCCTGTGTGTAGTCCACTCTCATATTTCACCCATCATGTTTATGTGGCAGCTTGGGAAATGCGGGTCGTTGATTGATGGACGGCCGCAGAGATGTTTATAGAATAACAAATGAGGCCGGAAGTATCTGATGAAACACGTGTTACATTGCACTGCTCTAGTTTGAGCTACTCAGAAGGAGCCATTGCAATGATGGAGAATGTATGTGTCACATCATAAAGACATCTTTGGTACTCACATTTTCAGTGAGGTCCATCAGCGCCAGAACAAAGAACACATACTCCTGCCCATTCAGCAGAGGACGGTTCCGGAAGTCGGCGTAGTTTCGGCCGTCGCCGAGGGTGAACTCAGGGGGGAGGGTCTTGAACTGAGCTGTGACGTAAGCCTTGGGCTCTGATTGGGCTGCTTGCCTGCGGACTCGTAGGGCCCGGCTCACACTGGTCCGGTTGATCTCTTTCAGGAGCTGAGAGCCAATAGGAGAGAGGACGAGATGGTTAGAATGGAGAAGAGAACATTTGAAAGTGGGGTAGTGGAGGGAGAGAACAGGGGAACGATGAGGGCAGCGAGATGAGGTTGAATAGAGGCATCAAAGAGAGTACAAAAGAAAGATTACGATGATGATATGGATCCTCTTTCATACGTGAACAATGTGGAAGATCCAAGGATCGGACATTATCTATTTACTCACTATGCCCCAAGTCATTGACCTTTACACTTTCCCTGCAGAATAAACCAGTTTTCGACACTTATTATCTTCCCCGTAAACAACGGCTGACAAGGCATAGATGAAAAGATAATAGCTCCCCTCCCCCACACTATTCATCACGTCAACATCGTGCTATCTTTCATCTGATGCAATATGCCTGCGCCTTATCGATCCTCATTTCCTATACATGATCGCCCTTGATGGCTCCTGGCCAGCGCCGCTGACATTGATGAAGGGTTGAGTACAGAGAGGAGGAGGGTTAGATTGAAGATGACATGAGGGGGCACCATAGAGAACACACTGAAGGGATTGAAGACGTGAATTGATGAGCAGTGGACGGACTTGTGCTTCCCCACTGTCAGTCCCACAGGGTAAGGATGAGAACCGTCAGTACTTCTATCATTATTACATTTGGACCGGTTTGATACACTGGGCCCTACCTTGCACCCAGCGCAATTGACTTTCTACACCGACGCATGTATCGTTGCTAGTTTGCACGGCGAAAAGCAGAGCCGTGTTCCCGCGCAAATAATACACAATCTTACAGATCGATAAAGCAGTTTCGCAACTGATTGACAAATACCTGGTCTAAGTGCACTAGCGGATAGCGCAGTTGGTGTTGCTATTTCGAGGTACCATGGCAGGTCGGAACTGCAAGATAAGCTTGAACACCAGTAGGCTATACACAGCACAAACATGCAAACGATTTGCATAATTTAAATATTGTGATGATGATGTGGATTGTGGATTTTTTTTTTTTCATAGGGGCTGCATGAATGAACACTTTAGTACACTATGCCTTGCGTTAAAGTAATAATAATAACAATCAGTACGTTTACATGCGCAGCTTAATACGATTAAGACCATAGTTTGACTTTGCTCCTCAATCGGACAACTGCAATTGTCCGAGTATACATGGCGGTGAGAAAATCAATTAATTGGCCGGTACGATAGGTGGCGCTGTGCCCATTTCAACTAGTGGTAATAGTACCACCGGTTGACCTCTTTACGTCACTAGCAACAACAAACTCAGGCCGCCGCAGCATTCGAGAAAGATGTTTTCAGTAGCCAGCTGTCAGTTGATTTCGGGTCCATGTCATTTCGCCGACGCTCCATTGTTCCGACCTCTCGGCCGTATGCGGACTCCTCCGGTAGCGGAACAGCGGGAGGAGTCAAGCTGGAGGAGTCCGCATACGAACGAGAGGACGGAAAAATGGAGCGTCGGAGAAATGGACCCGAAGTGAACTGACAGCTGTCCTGCATACGGCAACAATCCCTTTCTCCTCTATGTCGCGTTTCAATATTGACTTCAGCGAGTCAAAGCCAAAGTTCCTTTACCTCAATTCCTTCTCCACCATGGCCGAGATAACCCTCACTACAAGTCTTTACTAGT
Source organism: Gadus morhua (assembly GCF_902167405.1). NCBI lineage: Eukaryota > Metazoa > Chordata > Actinopteri > Gadiformes > Gadidae > Gadus > Gadus morhua. The sequence continues at coordinate 6,459,758 of NC_044050.1, read as the reverse complement.
TGCTGAAGTACCAGAGAGTCGGAGAACCTGACGCAGTCTTTAAGATTCATAATATCAGAGAATATCCCTGTCAGTTCGGCCGCAGCGCAATGAATGAATAAATATCGTAAAAAAACATTTATTTTGACAGATGTGCCCGAAGTTACTACTTTACAACCTCGTTGATGACCAACACACTCGTCCACTCACTCGCTTAGGACACTCACACACACTGCCATTCTCGCGCACACACATACGCTACTCTCGTAACAGAAGCGTAGCGTGTACTGAATGCATGTTGATGATGATACATTTCTTATAGGGGGTAACTACATTGGCACGACACCGGCTTCCTCCATCTTCTTCGCCAACTTTTAAAATAAATTGCCATCTCTCGCCAAAATCTCGAGCATGCTTAGAACGCAAAATCTGATTCCATGTGATCCGATCCGTTACATGCAGGTTTAATTTGACAGTCGAATAATCTAAGTGTCTTAATTCAACTATGAGTAACTTGATTTCGATGCGATTATAGTCTGAGGTGTTTACATGCATCTTAATAATCCAATCAAAGTTGGACTAAGCCAATAATTCCACTTTCTTGAGTGTCATGTAAACGTACTGAACGATAAACTCGCAAAGTAGGCTATATCCCAGCCTTCCAGAACAAAATCTCGTTTTAGAGTAAATTATAACGTTGGTTAAATTATTTGGGAAAGCACACATGATACAGTGGTAATCTCATCTCTCATCTCATCGTCATCCGCTTATCCGGGGTCGGGTCGCGGGGGGAGCAGCTCAAGCAGGGGGCCCCAGACTTCCCTTTCCCGGGCCACATTGACCAGCTCTGACGGGGGGATCCCGAGGCGTTCCCAGGCCAGAGTGTTGAGATATAATCTCTCCACCTAGTCCTGGGTCTTCCCCGAGGTCTCCTCCCCACTGGAAGTGCCTGAAACACCTCCCAAGGGAGGCGCCCAGTGGGCATCCTTACCAGATGCCAGAACCACCCCAGCTGACTCCTTTCTAAGTAAAGGAGCAGTGGCTCTAATCCGAGTTCCTCACGGATGGCTGAGCTTCTCACCCTATCCCTAAGGGAGACGCCAGCCACCCTTCTGAGAAAATCATCTCAGCCGCTTGTACCCGCGATCTCGTCCTTTCGGTCATCACCCAACCCTCATGACCATAGGTGAGGATAGGAACGAAGATCGACCGGTAGATCGAGAGCTTTGCCTTGCGGCTCAGCTCTCTTTTCGTAACAACGGTGCGGTAAAGCGAACGCAATAATGCTCAGATTCTCCGGCCAATCTCACGCTCCATCGTACCCTTTACTCGCGAACAAGACCCCGAGGTACTTGAACTCCTTCACTTGGGCTAAGGACTCATTTCCTACCCGGAGTACGCAATCCACCGGTTTCCTGCTAAGAGTCATGGCCTCAGATTTAGCGGTGCTGATCCTCATGCCAGGCGCTTCACACTCGGCCGTGGTACACAGTGGTAATGAGTTGTATTTAAATCAATGCATGTGCAAACACCGTACAGCAAACACATATTATCTTGACACAGACATCGTGTACAAGCCCATGACTTTTAGGAGTGATGAGTATTTGATTGTTAGAAACATAGTTTTGCCGCGAGTGAATGTTAAAAAGAATGAATGAATGCGTGTGTGCATCCATCTGCTTAAACACACGCAAACTAAACACGTGATGCATAATACAGTCCATGGCAATGTATATTAACGGGGGGACACATGCATATTAGGAACAGAAGTCGATGACGATAATGTATACAATACTGGTAAGAAACAATGTTTGTTAATGTATTGCCGCATATCATTAAATAGGTCCACTGTTGCGGCCACAGGACCACATATCATGTGTGTTAAGTTTTCTTTGCCAAAATGTATATGACGACTCAGTATTGGTGAAGTTGTAGAAGAAAACGCTATTGCATGTGTTAATTAGGCCATATTATTCGGCCATTATCTGAGCCATTTGTAGTTTGAAATTCATGTGGTCATGCATCTGTCTCATTTGAGACTGCAAACGTCATAATATCAACTCGTCAGGTTCAAATGCGCTCATGGCTCTTAAAGGGGATGGGAGATGGCACTCTAATTGGTTTATTGCACGTTACGCCCAAACCACACCTACGGGTAATTAGGCTGCTTCAGGGCAACCCTTTTTAGATTTGCGTCGGGAGAAAGAGTAATTTATCCGCCGGTATAATAGCAACAGCGCCAGAGATCCGCCCACAAAGCAACTTCCGTTTTGCGCTTCTCACTTGCGTTTCAGACCGCTAAAATAAGTCCCACTGTGTGTATCGCATCATTTATTTACTTACTGACTGAACTGTCTATCAATCTGAATTTTACTATTGTGAATGCAATCATCATCATCATCATCATCTTAATCATCATCATAATCAAGACGATTGTCGCCGCCATCTTCATTCAAATCACATCTGATGGGTTTCTTTGTGACAGCAGTTCAGCTGTGCCACTTTATTAGTTGGCAGCACCACATTGTTTTCCCCCTCAGATCTCACCTCATCCATGTTCATCTGGTCCGGTTCCTCCCAGGGGTTCAGGAACTTCCCGCCTCTCTGCCTCTTCAGCGGTAACACCACAACGTAGTAACCCCTGGCAACACAACAGGCCACAAATATCTGAGATTTGGACCACCGACTGAGTGCTCAGTGGCATACGTTTTAATCAGACAACATCACATAATCTTGTGATGGGGTGAGATGTGAATGGCAACAACAGAGCCATTAGCCATTCCTTTATTAATTTATCCCTGAATTCATCCATCCACCCATGTACCGATGTATGTACCAACAATCCAAAAACTATCCATCCCTCCCTCTCCTCTTCATCCATCTCTCTATCTCTCTTCGCCTTTATCCATCCCTTTGTCTCTCCCTCCCTATCCCCCTCCATCCAACTCTTTCCCTCTCTCTCCCTTTCCCCATCCATCCAACTCTTTGTCTCTCGCTCCCTCTCCCCCTCCAGCCATCCCTCTGTCTCTCCCTTTTTCTCCCCCCCCTCCATCCATCCATCCATCCATCCATCCATCCATCCATCCATCCATCCATCCATCCATCCATCCATCCATCCATCCATCCATCCATCCATCCATCCATCCATCCCCCCCTCCCTGCCTACCTGACTTTGGCGGTGGTGTCCACAGTGGGCAGCTGTACGGTCACCATACCGTCTGCGTTGGTCTTGCCCACCAGCGTGGGCTTGGTCTTCAGGATGTCCGGCGCAGTGGTGGCAGTGACCCGGTGCTGAAGCCCCCCAGCGCTGTTTGCCCGGTTGGTCAGCAGGAAGGAGTACTGGGTGTTGGGCTCCAGGCCCGTGATCAGCTTCTGGGTCTGCTTACCGTCCACGTCCACCGACTGGCCCTTACCGTACAGGATCTGGATAGCAGCAGAGGTTGGAAGAGAGGGCTGGTTTCAGTGCTGGAGCACACGGTTTGAGAGTCACCAGAGATCGATTTACAACTTCCAAAAAATTTAAAAATATATATTTTTCCCTTTTGCCGTGGGTATGCCTTTGTGACTTTTTCAAATATGAAAACGACATCCTCCATCGCACACTTTACTCTGGTTTCATGTCATCTTTTGCCTCACCGCCTTTCTTAGCTCACAGCGGACTGGATTCAATCCTTTGATTACCACTTTGTACTGAATCGAGGATCCACCGTGAACCGTGGTTGAATCGGACTGTTGGAATTCGATTCCCAAGAATTGAAATCAAATCGTGTGAGACCGAAGGATCCACAACCCTGATTAAAAAGATAGCTCAATCCATGGTGCTGCCCAAGTGATTAAAAAGTCCATGGTCCCTGTCCACTGATGTTATTTTTTTCTAAAATAGGCCAATAATGAAAAACGTGAGCTCTTTTCTAACGTCCTGACTCACAGTGAACGGCGGGGCAGGGTTCTTGTCCCGAACCTCCCAGGAGAGCAGCACAGAGTTCTTCATGGCCGCCTTCACCCTAAAGTTGGTTGCGAACACTAAACAAACAAACAAACAACAACACAACCAAAACATGTAAATAGGAAGGCAAATCCTTTGTCACTGCAGGAGCAGGTGGAGGGCTTACCTGTTCACTCTCCTCCAGAGCCAACACTGAGACCAGTTCAGGTACGGTTTGAACAAGGATCCCATCGATCCTTGTTCCCATCGACCGTCCTTATTGGTCTCTTACCTTGGTTTTGCATAGGGTTTAGGGTCTAGGACTTCCACAACAAACACACACCGAAAACAACACACTGAAAATGTTGTGACCAGAGCTGTGTGTGTCTATGCAGGGTTGTTTGTGTGCAATCAAACCCAGTGGTAGGTCTACAGACAGTACAAACATGTGTACAGACACAACAGATGACTTTATGAAAGTTAGCCTCTGAGCAATGATGATGGACTTCTGGAATGCGTGACGTGTACGTGTGTGTGTGTGTGTGTGTGTGTGTGTGTGCGTCTGCGCATGTTTTTCTACCTTGGCCCAGCTGCTGCGTCCTAAACTGGACCCCGGGGCTGTAGGGCCCGGGACCCACAGCGGTAAACGCACACACCCTCACATCGTACACCGTGTCGGCACTCAGGCCCTCCAACAGCACGCTCGAGTTCGGGGTTCCCACGACAACCTCCGAGGCATTGCCCCTGCTGTTGATGTCCCTGTACAGAACTGAGTACTTGACGATCCTCCCGTTCTGCTCCACCAGTGGCACGGCCTTCCAGGCCAGCTGGATGGAGGAGGCGGTGTTCTCCTGGGCCACCAGGCCCTCCGGGTACCCGCTGGGGCAGTCCTCGGGGGTGGCCACCTCCTCCGCAGCCTCCTCCCCGTAGCCCATCTTGTTGCGGGCGGAGAGGCGGAAGACGTAGCGCGCCCCCTTGTGGATGTCCTGGGCGGTGTAGCGCCGCTCACGGGCGGGGAACTCCACCACGGTGAGGGGCAGCACGTCCACCCGGCCCAGGGTGAGCCGGTAGCCCAGCAGCGGGGTGGGGGCCGAGGGGGGAGGCTGCCACTGCAGCAGGGCAGTGGCCGAGTCGGTGGCCAGCACCGTCAGCGTGGGTTTGTCCGGCACTGGGGGGGCACGAGGTCAAAGGCCAGAGGTCAGGGGTGAGGGCCAGCGAGGTTGACTGTTACTCGGCTATTTACTCAATAAATAAATGATTTTTATTAAGTTATTGCTTCTGCCAAAATAAATAATCTGTTAGGGTAAACCGTTGGAGATAGCGTCCATATAGCGGTCTGTGATTCATAGCAGCGGTCAGCTGATCAGAAATGACAGACCATAGAAGGCCGAAAATTACCAATCAGAATCGAGTGCTCAACAAAGCTGTGTAATAGTTACAATATAGTACAAAAATAATACAATAATATTTATGATGCAAAGTTATGATGAGCTCAAAAAAGCTATTGAGCTCATTGCCTACTCTTGGGATAATTGCTGCTGCTCAAAGCAACTTTGGAGTTTTTTTAAAACCCACTTATTGATTGGTACGATATGAAAGAGCAAAATACACTATAGCCATGTCTGGGATTTATTGGCTTGCTATTATCCTCCCTAATTACATTTGAGTTTGTTTGTTTGTGTTTGTGTATACGTGTTTGAAGGGTATTTGTGTGTCTGTATGTGTGAGAAAGTGTGTATGTGTGTGTGTGTGAGTGTATATGTGTATTTGTGTGAATACACACGTGCATGTGCATGGGTGCTTTCACGTGTGCGTGTGTGTGTGTGTGTGTGTGTGTGTGTGTGTGTGTGTGTGTGTGTGTGTGTGTGTGTGTGTGTGTGTGTGTGTGTGTGTGTGTGTGTGAGCACGTACGCGGCATGGCGGTGCAGACTGCTAGGGCTCTGCTGCGTGCCCCGTCCCCCTTGGCGGTGTAAGCCCCCACGGACACAGAGTAAGACGTGTCTGCCTTCAAATCTCCCAGAAGCACCTCCTTAACAAAACAACACAGAGCACCAGCATCATCAGCTGCAGCCACACCGCAAAACGCTGCAAGCCTCCCAGACCGACGTAAGCACTGCGGGTATAAATGTACGCTAGTGGAAGTGTTGTGAAAGCAGAATGTTGGTGTTGGAAGTACTTTTATTCCTGCTTCATAAAATAGAGGATGAACGTTTTCAATACAGTATAAGAATTGCATTTTCACAAGCACTACCATAAATATAGAAAGGGGGATAAACACCGGTATCTCACTAATATAAAACCGTCTTGAACCGAAGCTATATCCGACAGTTGAAGCGCATTCATGTTATGAGTAAATCAACTTCAGCACGTTCTTTCCACAGCAACTCATAAAGAGAAATGGCCTTATGTATGGAACACCATGTTAGTCTAAATCAAGTGCGTGGCATCCTGAGATACAGACATCGCTTTGGAAAAAACAACTGACACCGGTGTTTATTAATAAATCTCTATGCGTGACTCATGGTATTAGTCACCGCCATCATGTATCTTTGTGCCACTATTTATTAAAACACAAACACAGGGTACAGATTGTCATAAATAAAGACTACTACTCTATGGGGATTTCTGTTCTGGCTCTAGTAGCAGGTATTTTCCACTCGACGAATGGCCCGAATATGAGTCACATAATTTTATATGTATGCATATATTAATATTCAACAAAACAATTAGATTAACAGGTTTACTCACATATTGAGTTGAGTCATCGTATTCCCACTGAGCCATGGAAGAGAAAGGAGTGGAAGATTAACAGCCAATTTAAAATGTGATTCTTGAAATTAATGTTCATCTACATCGCTGATCAGGCTTTGGACGTCATTAACAAAGGTGAGAGGTGTGACGCACCCTCACAGTTTCGGTCTGTACGACGCCATAGATATTAAAATCCGGTTAATAACTAGACGCAAAGCGATTTGTGCAAGTCATTTCCATTCATGAATTCTTTCTATCGCCGCGCTCTCTACCTTCCTCCTTGACACGTCAAAATGTGCCCACTTTGCAGGAGACCCCAGGCGCTATCGACCCAGATGTTGCTGGCTAATTGCATCGGTCCACATGCACGTCGCTCTGGCAGTGAGATCTGTACAGAGCTCCTGGCCCCCCCGAACCTGCACACATTAGACCCTCTATCTACTAGTCTGTGCAGGGAAACAATCGGAATGGGGGGCTATTATCACCAGGGCTGGAACCCAGGGTATTTTGAGGTCACCACCTCATGAGTTTCCATCTCATCTAGTACCTGCTCCTACCATATCGTTGACAGCATGGCGTCGCTACGCACTGTGTGCCACTAGAGTCTGCCACGCGTTCTCAGCATCAGGCATACAGTTTTCATCAAAGGGCTGAATGAGCAGCTCCTCTTGATTACTTCTAACGACTGTGATAACTTGGAAACATATCGTGCACCAATCAGGTAAAAGAGCACCACACACGTGTTTGTGGGCTGTTCAAAAGGTGAGTGACACAGCGTCTACAATAAACCTCACCCCATGCACTTTACTTTCTCTTTGAGCCAGCGCTAACTATTTAGCTATACCAGAACATGTTTAGAGTTTGCATGTGTTTACTCGGCTTGACTTGGCTTGGATAAACAGAAAGAATCTGAGCAGGGCCCTCGGCCATTCAACGGTCTAAAATGGTACACAGTGTGTGGTCCTTTGAACGGACATGAGAAGAGGGAACGGCCTCACCTGGGAGTCCTCCATGAGGATGTCCTTGATGGAGGGCTGCCCCTGGGGCTCCCCGTAGCTGGTCCTCACATAGTGGACCTGGTAGCCTCGAATCTGGCCGTGCTGCAACGGGGGGGCGGGCGCGCGCCACTTCACCCTAATGGCCGAGGCATTGACCGCCTCCCCCTCCACTGCCCGCGGGGGCCCGCTAGGAACTAGAGGTGCATCATGGGATAGATGAGGTCAGCGCTCATAGACGGGCCGGCTACTTTGTTTGAACGCTTCGTGGGTAGGATCTCTTGTTGTTTCGAAGGGAGGGAAAGAAGGATGATGTTCACAGAGGTTTTTTGAGGGGGGCCGGTCATAAAGAGTTATGGTTGGAAAGGTTTAATAAAATACCAGATATAAAAATAACAAAATTGTATAAAGGCAGCCATGATGCCTCGATAAAAAAAACCTCAAAACTGTCAAAAAAACTGTTTGCTTGAAGGACGACATGGAGGGATAAGGCAGAGTAAGATAAGGAGTGAATGGAGAGAAAGATAAGCATGGCGATTGAAAGGATTGGGCGCCCAGGGCTGATAAACAGTGGTAGGCCGTCAAAGAGAAGAAATACTATTATAAAAAGAAAACAGTTACAGCACTCCAGCTGCCAAGAAGCGCTCTCGCTAAAGAGGAACAGTGAGGAAGCCCTCAGGCCGCCTTCCGGCCTCTGACCCACGGATAAGCCCCCCGCACAAGACGGAGGATGCTTCTCCTTTCATAGCGCTGATGCTACACTCCATTAAGTTGGTCTATAAGGTCTCATGGAAAAGAAACCAAGGTTATATTAAAAAACATCCCTCTGTATTACACATAACAACCCGGGTCCCGTGATGAATCTGGGTGGGATATCACGTTGGATTAGTTGTTTAGCAGCCAGAGGGCAGGTTGAAGGGAGAGGCGCAGGAGAACATCTTAACGCCACGTCTATGGTTACTGTGGAGGCTCCGTGCCATGCAGACTCCAGGGCAGCGCGCCCACACACAGGGAGGAAGAGGAGGAGCCCTGGGTGCAGTGGTGGGAGGAGGAAAAGCCACCGGAGAAAGACAGCGAGTGGGGCAGCGCAGGAACGGAGCGAGGGGGGGGGGTGGGGGGGGGGGGGCGGGGCTTGCGGGCATCGGAGGTTGCAGTGACGGTGTGTTCACTCATCCGGATCCATCCAGCAGGAGAAAACGGGCTGTTAGTGACGGACTCTTAATCACGCTCAGCGTATAGGAGGGTCAGAGGTGACGTTCGTTTGTTAGTGCGGCGCGGGGGGGGGGGAACGGGGGGCACGGGGAGAGGTGGACGGTGGTTTTTATCGATCGGGACGTACCATCTTCTTCAGTGCGGACCAGCAGCTGTAAGCTCTCCGGCCCCTCTCCGGCCTCCGTCGCGGCCCGCACGGTGATGCCGTACTCGGTCCATTTCAGAAGGTCCTCCAGGAGGTAGGGCGGCGCCGGGACGCGCTCCGCCCTCCCGGACGTCCGGTTGCCCTCGGTGGGCGCGTACTGCACGGTGTAGCCCGTGACCAGCCCGTTGTGGAACTCCTCCGGGGGCGGGGCCCAACTTACCAGCACGCTGGTGGAGCTGGAGCTGGTGCACACCACCTCCTGGGGAGGCGCAGAGGGGACTGATCGGGGGCCAAGGGTCCAGGAGGCGGGGGGGGGGGGGGGTTTATTGTGTTGTTTTGGAGGGTTGGGAGTGCGTTGCGTGTTGTGCGTTGTGTGTGTTTTGCGAATAGGTGTTGATGCGTGGAGAGGTGATGGTAGAAGTGAGGTGCAGGCATGGGAATGAGCGGACGAGAGACATGGAACAGAAAACAAAACAAAAAAAGACATCAAATGAAAACAAAAGACCGGAGAGCACACAAAGCCCTAAAGAGGACGACCGCCCTCGCAGCTGAAGCATGACTGAACAAAGGAGGCTGAATGGTTGGATGGCTCGCTGTCCGCTTGATAAGAACGTGGACGGATGAAACACGGGTGAATGGGTTCAGAAGATCTGGCGCAACACAAAAAGACATCGACTAGCGGAGGCACTCCACACGGAACCTACCTGTCCACACGTCTGGTTAGACTACTGCGTCCTTTCTGATCCGCGACCGGGTTCCAATAACCAGCCTTCAACTGCTTACCTTTAGTGCTGTTTCTCTTATACTCTCGTCACACCTCAGATTCTGTATGCATTTATTATTTCCTCTGATTCATAGTCAACTTAATGGGTTGCTTTAAGATGTTAATCAACAGTCTCTTGTGTATTTTAGTTGGAATACAAACAGAATCTGAGGTCTGCATTAAGGACCAATTTTGACAATGCAAAATAATGCAATTGATAATTTTTTTGTTTTGAATAAAACTGTATATAATAAGGTCTGGTCTGAACCTCATTTGTGCTTTCATTACCATAATTATTCAAATTTATACATTTATGAATCATCTAAAATTGGTCACTCTCTCTCTGTCCCACACACACACACGCACACGCACACACACACACACACACACACACACACACACACACACACACACAAACACACTCATACTCACACACACACGCACACACACACACACACACACACACACACACACACACACACACACACACACACACACTCACCCATCCCCCCACACACCCACACACATTCACACACACACACACACACACACACACACACACACACACACACACACACACACACACACACACACACACACACACACACACACACACACACACACACACACACACACACAGGGACTGGGGCGCTCTCCCGGGCATGTTGGTGGGCGCTAGGACCTACGTGTTTGGGGCGTCTCTATGGACACCTCGTTGGTGTAGGCCCCCACCCCGTGCTTGCTGCGGGCGGCCAGCTGGAAGGTGTAGGTGGAGAAGGGCTTGAGGTTCTTTAGCAGGTAGGAGGTGGTGGGCTCAAAGCTAGCCTTCTTCTAGACCAAAACCCACCAGGACCCCCGCGGGGGGAGGGAGAAAGAAGAAGAGGAGCGGTGTCAGGGAACAGAGAGAGCAGGTCGATGCTGCTCTGGCCAGAGTTATTCTGGGGGCTTCATTTCTCATCTTAAGACACGCCTGTTTGATCGTTTTGTTTTGTCTGGGTCTTCATCTTGCCATCCACCCTTTCATCAATCTATCCATTGATCCCACAATCTATAGATAATGTGCAGATCAAGGCATAGTTTGATGGACTAGTCATCGAGTCCAAAGCACACAGCCGTGTCGGGGCCGATGCCACATAATGTTTTAGAATATCCCGCTTCCAAAATGGACTGAAATCCTATACGGAGTGAGCGAAAAAGTACAACATGATTTCATGAATTTTTTTGGGTTGTGCTGCAAATATGATCTGAAAAGCCTGCTCTGTGTTTTGGGCTTCAGACCATCTATCTATCTGTAGGTCAATATTCTTATGATTCCAGTTTGGCCAGTTTGTTCTGCGTACCTCCTCTGTGTGGTCAGGGCGCCGGTAGACCAGCTCGTAGCCGGTGATCTGGTTGTCCGGGCTGCTCTGCGGTGGGGCCACCCAGGACAACAGGATGCTGGTCTCGGACTTGGCCTCCCCCTTGAAGTCTGAGGGCTGGGATGGAACTACACGCACCAGAGGGAGAACCAGTCAGAACCATGCTTGAGCATCCATCACCCTGGGGATGGATGCACCAGAGGGAGAACCAGTGAGAGAATCACAGAAAACCGGGAAAACCAGTTAGAAGAAGCATGGTGCTTACTGCACACATGCTTCGTAAAGGATCTGTACTCCGCTCACTTAATAAAAAATATATTCTGAATCCTTTTTTTTTTTTTTTTTTTTTTTGGGTGCAAAGAAAAGTGCTACAGATATCAAATGTATTACCATTAGTATTATATGTAATATAACGGTACTCTTCCTTGTGTCTCCCTAAAGCATTCCATTTTTCTTTGTTAACAAAGATATTTCTTCATATTTCTTCAAGTTAGCTGCTTTATACCTTCTTCTGTAAACATTTGCTAATATGTAGTGTTTCTTTCCTTTCTTCTTTAATTTTCTTTCGATACACATAACTTTAGGTTTAAAAGTAATTGATGCCAACAAAACTTTAAAGTATTTACTGCAATACATATTTTACCTTTCATATTTAATTGTCCATATTTATAATGTAATATCCTGGGTTTCTGTTAAAGAGGGGAGGTGTTATGAGCTTTCAAGCCTACGTCACTGTTAAATTATTGAAAACATCAAATAAATTCTTATTTCTTTAGATATCTTCTTGACGTTCCTTCTTTCCATCTGCTCATGAATGTGTGTGTGTCTGTGTCTACCTCCGGTCTTGGCGATGATCTGCAGGTCCTGGGACAGGGGTCCGTCCCCTACTGAGGTGAAGGCCAGGACCCTGATGTTGTAGGTCTTGTTAGGAGTCATACCCTGGATGGTGATGAATTTGGCGCTACGCACCATCTGCTTCTCCCACTGTGAAACAAGATAAACATGCTGGAGGGGTTAGGAGAGACACACATATACATACATACACACACACACACACACACACACACACACACACACACACACACACACACACACACACACACACACACACACACACACACACGCATACACACTCACACAAAAACAAACACACAATTACACTCTCTCTCACACACACACACACACACACACACACACACACACACACACCTGGTTCACGGGCAGTGTGTTGTCAGAGGTGTAGTAGACCCTGTAGCCCACCACCTGTCCGTTGGCCTCCTCCGGCTCATCCCAGTGGACGATCGCTGTGGTGGTGCTCAGCATGCGACCTCTGACCTGGACGCATTATAAAAACATCACTTCACACCATGTCTTGAATGATTTCACTCATGAATTCATTCATTGTGGAACACAGTGAATACATTTTGTGTGTGTATCTGCGTGCTTATGCGCGTGTGTGATTGCATGTGTACGTGTGTATTTATCCCTACGTATGTGTGTGCGCGCTTACCCGTCGCGGGGGTGAGGAGGGGGCCTGCTCGGCCGTGCGGGCCTCCACCACGTCGCTGGAGGGGCCCTTGCCGATGGTGTTGATGGCCGCCACGCGGAAGTCGTAGTGGGAGTAGGGGCTGAGGCCGCCCACGCTGTAGCGTGTGGTGGCGATGCCGTCGATCTCCTTATAGGGGTCCTCTGAGCCCTTGGCCCGGTGCTGGGGAGGTGAGGAAAGGGTTAATACAGAGAGAGAGAGAGAGAGAGAGAGAGAGAGAGAGAGAGAGAGAGAGAGAGAGAGAGAGAGAGAGAGAGAGAGGAGGGGATGTGGCTCCTGGGACCACATTAAAAGAACAAGGTGAGTTGGCGGCAGGCGTTGTCACTGTACTAATCAGCCGTGTTGGGGCTTGAACACGGCGGTCTCTGCCTGAGGACCCCAGGAGGGCATGGGGAGGAGGCCTCCGTCGGCGGCCATGTTTGAATCGTTCATTCTCCGTTTGGGCCCCAAATCAAGACGCACCGCCGCCACTACTCAGCCTGTTAGTTCCATCCTTCCTGCTGTGCGGAGGCTGGGTTTATTTTTAGCCTGGCCCGCATGCGTACGGCGGGTATGAGCTACGGATGCTCGTGGGGTGAGGGAGCCGTGTGGGGGTCATATCCAGGGGGGGGGGGCGTTACAGTCATTTATCCCTGTCAGATAAGACTTAGCGTCCAGGAACATCCAGAGCACATCGAATCTTATCCCCTCCGCCATCCATCAAAAGTCAGGGCTGGATGTCGTTAGGCGCCAGACAGCCGTAATGACACGGCGTAAAGCGCCCGGCCGACGTGGAGGTGGTGCGGTCCGCTAAGCTCACTCAAACCAGACGTAAAGTCGCAGCGGTTGAAGTTTGTGAGGTGCCAGCCACAAACGACGTCATCGTGCCCCTCCCGCGCGGTTTATCCGCGATTCTGTCACGTGGCACGCAATTGAATTACGGAGTGGGTGAACCACGCGTCCACACACACACACGTCAGGGCCGCGCGGACTTTAGATGCCGTGGCCGTGCTTGGACTGTCGGCGCACAAGAAGGCCCCGCTTTTCTCCGTAACCTTCATCCTCTCTTCCCTCCTTCGCTTTGATTGTGCTGCAGAATTGCTGTGATTTTACCCGGCTTCACCTGCAGTGTGTGTGTTTTTGTGTGTGTGTGTGTGTGTATGTGTGTGGGGGTCGTGTCTGTGTGTGCGTGTGACCCACCTGTATGACGTAGTAGGAGACGGGCTCCGGGTTCCCAGAGTCCCACGTGAGTGTGATACTGGTGGCGGTCCGCTCTGTCACCACGGGGGTCCCTGGAGCCTTGGGCAGAGCTGCGGAAGAGACACAAAGTGAGAGAGGGAGAGAGCGAGAGTGCGAGTATGACGAACAGTATACATTAAAAAAGATTCCATACAAACATAGTGAGACTTGTTGTGACATTTCAAAATGAAGTTTGGTTGAAAAATATTTTTTCTTCTGCAGTGTAATTGACTTTATAATCCAGATCCAAAAGAACAACATGCCCTTTTCATTAAAGGTCAAAACTAATTAGTGTCAATAAAAGGCTTTAGACTCACACACACACACACACATACAAACTCTGAGCAAAAGGAGATCCTCCGTACAACCTCTAGTACTCAAAAACACACAAACACACACACACACACACACACACACACCACATCCCTTTCCTCCTTATTACATTGTTGAGCTGACCTCGTAAACTAAGCATTTCTCTGTCCAGTAGACATCAGACATCTGTCTGCTGTGCCTATGATCAATAAGCCTTGATTTGATTTGACACATGCACACATAAACACACACACCAGACACACACATACGCAACCACCCACACATACAAACACACACACACACACACACACGAACGCACGCACGCACGCACGCACACACACACACACACGCACGCACGCACGCACACACACACACACACACACACACACACACACACACACACACACACACACACAGGCGTGCGCACCTTTGACGCTGATCTGCGCCACGGCCTCTATGACACCCAGCGTTGACATGGCGACGCAGGTGTAGTTGTTGGACTGCCGCACGTCAGTGAGCTCCAGCACGTTGCGGCCAATGGGCATGTCGTCCTCGGGGGTCAGGTCCTCGGCGCCCAGCATCCACTTGACGTAGGGCATGGGCGAGCCCACCGCCACGCACGTGATGTTCACGTTCCCGCCCGGCATGATCTCGCTGTCGGCCGGCGGGATGGAGAAGCGCGGGGGCACGCGACGCACTGGAGGAGGGAAGGCCGGGGGGGCGGGCGGGAAGGGTTAGGAGGAGGCACTGCGAGGTGAGGTGCAGAACGTATTGTGTGTGCGTGCGTGTGTGTGTGTGTGTGGGTGTGCGTGTGTGTGGCTGGATGAGATGATAATATGAAACAGTACAGTGGAGATTGAATGGGGATAAGGGTTGATCCAGGCCGCCGTCTGGGATGTCAATGGTTTTATTCATGCTGCTTTTCACCGTCTGGCCTGCTCAATATTATATGAGCTGAAGCACCCTGTATATATATGGTGGATTAATTATATATGCTTATGCAGAACATCTATGCACATGCAAACACAGAACACGCAAAACACGCCAACGTGCTTTATAGCTAAGGGAACTTTTGAGAGCTCAACACACACACAATTGCGACACACACACACACACACACACACACACACACACACACACACACACACACACGCACGCACGCACGCACGCACACACACACACACACACACACACACACACACACACACACACACACACACACACACACACACAACAGACACAAAATCAAAACACACACACACACAACATACACACACACACACACACAATCACAACTCAAATACACACACACACACAACGTACACACACACAATCACAACACACACACAATTACAACACACACAAACGTAGACACAATCACAACACACACACACACACACAAACACACACACACACACAATCACAACACAGATAACAGCTTGTGGCAGAGAGACTGAGAGAGAGCGATCAGAGAGAGAGAGAGAGAGAGAGAGAGACATAGAGCAACAGTGAACAGTGAGACACCGAGAACTGGTATAAAGCCACACTGCTGGTACTGTACCAACCTTCTCTCAGCTCTGGAGGGGGGAGACGGGGCAGAGCGCGCCGGGGGGGGGGGAGAGAGAGGAAGAAAAACAGGATAAATATCAGAGAGGGAGACAGCTGGGTGAGAGGAGAGCGACAGAGCGAGGGAGAGGAGGTGAAGAGGAGAGGAAACACAAACAGGCCGAGACAAAGAGACACGGCATGGCATCAGAGAGAGAGAGAGATATATATCTATAGATATAGAGAGATATATGGAGAGAGGGAGAGAGAGCGAGAGAGAGGGAGAGAGAGAGAGGGAGAGAGAGAGGGAGAGAGAGAGGGAGAGATAGAGAGATATATGTCTATAAATGTATATAGATATATGGAGAGAGAGAAAGAGAGAGAGAGAGAGAGAGAGAGAGAGAGAGAGAGAGAGAGAGAGAGAGAGAGAGAGAGAGAGAGAGAGAGAGAGAGAGAAAATAACTAACAAAGAGAGCGAGAAAAACGGAGTAAGTACGAGGGAGTATTTCCAAAGGCAAAGGTTGGAGGAAGCAAAGAGAGACAGAGGGCTGCACGGTGGGACGAGTGGGGTTAAGGGGCCTCCCTCCGTTGGCAGTGTCCCCGCAGACCGCCTGTCAGACCCCACAGAGACCCTGTCACTGCTCCTCCCACATCACTGACTTCACAGTGTGTGTGTTTCTGTTTGTGTGTGTTTGAATGTGTGTGTGTGTGTGTGTGTGTGTGTGTGTGTGTGTGTGTGTGTGTGTGTGTGTGTGTGTGTGTGTGTCTAAATATGTGTGTGTGTGTGTGTGTGTGTGGGTGTGTATGTGTATGTCTCTGTGTGAGCATGGGCAGTGAGCTAGAATGTGTTCTGAGGGGAACCATAAGGCCTAAGGAGCTGATATGTGGGCAGACAGATAAATAGCCCATGCGAAACCCCCTCCCCCCCCCCCCGACCCGTGGATAATGCCCGCTCTTGTCTGCCAGCCGCCATGCTGTACGACAGCGTTGTCTACCTCGATCCCCCGGAATGATCTGCCCTGCGTCAACACAGCTGCTTCAACTGCCAACCGCAATATAAAACACACATACTTCCCATACAGTACGTGTCAGCTTTTAAAGGATTCACAAATATGAATGGGAGGCAGACGACTCCAACACAGCTCAGCGAGCGTTCCCTAAAGCCCCGTACCACCATGATCCTCTGAGCTCACGGGCTTCAACAAGCAAACAGAAGCAGGGGCTGCCAGGTTGGGACCCATCCCCCTTTTACCTCTGACATAGAGGTTGGCCGGGGTGGAGTAGCGCGTCCCGTCGCTGTTGGTGGCCACGCACTCGTACTTGCCCTGGTCCGACTCCTCGCTCAGCTCAATCTGCAGGGCGCCTGGGCAGTGAGGAGGAAGGTGTAGAGGAGAGAGAGAGAGAGCGGCAGAGAGAGGTTAATATAGAGTGGAGAGCGGGTATGTGTGGTAGAGAGGAAAACGAGAGACAGAGGTAGGACAGAGAAGGACAGTTAAAGGATTGGTTAGACAGACGGACAAAAAACGGGAAAAGAAAGAAAAGTGCACATGAAAGACCTGTAAGATCTGTAAACTCTCAATTATACACACAGCACATTCACATAGAACAGGGACATTGGATTTGGGGACCTGAGGAGAGGTCTCAGGCTGTTTGTGAACACAGAGGAGCCCAATAAAAAGAGGAGCCCCGTTCTGTGGCGTTCACAACGAATATACCACGGTCAGCAAAAAATAGCAAAAATGGGCCCAAAGTACAAAGGCTTTCTTTGAGAAAAAGAAGTAAAAAGGGAAAAATGCCCTGCTTTACAGCCAAAGAAACAAGAAAAAAAAAAAATCTTTCATGCAAGCCAGACATAAATGAACCAACCAACCCATCAAAAATGGTGAGAAGAGAAATCGTAAATTCAGTATTCTGAAACTCCTCTAGGGAAATGTAGAGGCATTTTACAATGAAAGTAAGCAAAGTTTCATTTTTAGTTAAGGATACAATGCAACCAAACAATGCTATGATCATGACATATGTCCCACCCCTTTAGAATCCACCGATGGGATCAGGAGTGTGTGGGTCATAGCAAGAATCAACCAATCTGCAGCAAGGCCAACAGATACAAAAAGAGGAACGACATACGCATAGCGTTGGAAAGGGGCCGACGCTTTCTCGCTGCCTGAAAGTAGAAAAATTGTCAAAAAGGGTCATCGAGACGTTTTGACGGATGGGGCGGCAAGGCAAAAAACACCCATGAAAAAACTTTATCAAAAAAGTGGTTGTTTGGGGCTTTTTGTTGGCAAATGGCAGAGAAACGACACAGGATAGTTGTAGATTTGGATGGTAAAAGAAGAAAAACAACTCAACAACAAAAAAAGGAACTTCTGTGTGTTTGTGTGTGTATGCATTTGTAATCAAGTACATGGGAGTGAGAGTGTCTGTTAGGGTGTGTTTGTGTGTCTGTGTGTGTATGCATCTGTGATCAGGTACATGTGAGTGAGACTGTTTGGGATGTGTGTGTGTGTGCGTGTGTGTGTGTGTGTGTGTGTGTGTGTGTGTGTGTGTGTGTGTGTGTGTGTGTGTGTGTGTGTGTGAGGGAGTGTGCAATTCTTTGAGCAAGTGTGTGCATGAGTGCGAGCATTAGTGCATTCATGTTTGTGTGGGTGTGTATGGGTGTGCGATCATGTGTGACCGATCATGTGTGTGCATGTAGTTGTGTGCATATGTGTGCGTGTGTGTGTGTTTGCGTGCATTTGTGTGTGTGTGAGAGAGCACGTCTAAATATGTTTGAGTCTGCACCATCTGTACATTTCGGACGGGGCGAATAACAGCTGGGAGACAAATTAAAATGGGGCAATTTGATTGGACAAATGGAGTCTTGGAAGGGGGCGGGGCGGGCTGGGAGTCAGAACCAGGTCAAGGCCCGGTAAAAATGAGACTCACGCCCAAGAAGATTTCATTTATAAAATCGTATTACACAAATGGGAGAGAGGAGGGAGAGGATCACACTAATCTAAGACGAGATGTTCCAAAATAACGTACGAGAAGAACAAACAAAGCAACAAACCAAATCACGTCAACAGAACCCAAACCATGCCAAAGACGGAACACAAAGCGGATGAAGATCATGATGGTGGACCTCAGGATGAGAGGGTGAACAGAAGGCACGGGGAAATGACATCATGATCGTCCTCGTGTGACAGGGTTAGAGGAGTGAAGGTCAAGATGACAGGATGAATTTGAACGGAATTAATTCTCATCTCTTTTAAGGCAGAGATGAGAGGATGAATTTGGGGGGGGGGGGGGGGGGGGGGGGGGGGGGGGTATTACATCTGAGATGAAAGGCTGAGGAGATCATGGTACAGAATGATGAGAAGTTACTTTATGAT
This sequence comes from Gadus morhua, assembly GCF_902167405.1. NCBI lineage: Eukaryota > Metazoa > Chordata > Actinopteri > Gadiformes > Gadidae > Gadus > Gadus morhua. Next base: position 6,440,635 of record NC_044050.1, on the reverse strand, counting down.
TACTGGTCCGCTCCATTCCACGCCCACCTCTGGACCCACACTGCTACGCACTTCTCACATGGGTCATCCGCCAAATCTGGCTCATTCTGAACCCTTCAGCCCTGAAATAGTCCTACACCTTTACAGACTCATGGTTTTAATAGGTTTGCTCAAAATAGTTTATTCCCATAAAATGATTCAGTTGTATACAATATATTTGACTTGATTTTCTATTCTCTAAAACATAGAGTCAACAGTGGGCTCACTGGGCTAGGGTATTGAAGATGTAAATTTAACTAAAGTTGTACCGGTAATAAAGTTGCCTAAGCTCCCCCCCCCCCCCAGATCTACAGCCGCCCCCCTGGCCCAGTGAGAAGTGCCGGGCGCCCAGAGGGTTGTGTGTGAGGCGGAGCGGGGCGTGTGTGTCGTGGTGTGTCCTCCGGGCCGTCTTACCTCGTATGGGCGTGCCACCTGAGTGGGCAATGAATGCACGAGATTAGAGAGGAAGAGAAGAAGAACATGTTAGTACCGCAGAAAGAGACGGAGCATGGGGGAGAAGAGGGGGAGGAGGAGGAGGAGGAGGAGGAGGGGGGTGTTTTTTTTTATATTGTTGTTGATGCTTTTTTTAAAGGGACAGGGGATCAAATTAGAGAAAGAAAAAATACTCTCTAAATATTAGATACAGATGATTGTTGCAGAGGAGAGGAGAAAGGGAAATATATACAGGTCATTAGTGGAGGAAGAGAAAGAGAAAAGAGAAAGAGGAGAGAGCTTGAACTAACCAGAGAGCAAGAGAGAGAGAGACAGAGAGAGGGATAGAGAGAGAGATAGTCCATCAGTCCCAGAGTCCGGCGGTGGGGGAGAAAGGGAAGAGCTATAAGGAGATGGCTTATTGATTGGCCTTCATTGACTGCATCTGGGGGGGGGGGGTGTCTGCGCTTTGCTCCAGGCTCCTGGAGCCCTCTGCCCTCCTCCAGGTTCCTGGCCTGGCTGTGTGCTAACCTTCAGGCCTCATCCTCCCACACGGCCAGCCTCTGGTCAATAGGGCTCGTACATCAGAATGCATCATGGGTTATTTTTCAGGCGATACTCCGCCATATTGAGAGGACTTAAGAGGGTGAGTTTTGTGTAACCCCTAAGCCACGAAATATATTGTAACCTAGGACAATTCAAACTTTGTCTTAGCACGTTCTGAATGAGAAACTGGCACAGATAATTACACGATTAATTAAGTAAGGAATTACCCCAAAAACGTTACTAATAACATTCCATTAATTAAGTGTTGTTGTGATGTACAAGACCTATCTGGCCATATAGTCACTTTAACTCCTGCATGTAAACCTAAATATTTGTATTATTAATGATAAGGATGAAAATATTTTATTGGTAAAAAACATATATTTGCATTTGGTCTATTAATGCACCCCAAATGCACCCTAATCTAAACTGTGCTCTCTTGCTTTACAGCTCTTTTTGTACGTCTCTTTTTAAAGAGATGTTCTGCCTTCCAGCTCTTCTTTACAAAGAGAGCTGGAAGGCAGCCATTAGAAAGAAGGTTGCATTCTCATGTCCATAGTGGCGCTATTCGGGTCCACAGTGAGATGGACCCGTGTGTGTGTGCACTGGCCAGAGGTAGTCTGGGCAGTGCACACACTACCGTAGATCTGTCCGGCCCACTAACAAGCTGAAATACAGCGGCCATTGATTTTCTAAACAGGGACTGCAGGACGAGGAGAGCCTTCTGGAGCTGATGGCGTATTGACTGGTAACTCTATACAGCAGAGGGGAGGGAGACAGTGAGTGAGCAGGTGAGTGAGTGAAGGAAAGAGCGATTAAGTGAGTGATTGAATAAGTTAAGGGACTGAAGGAGTAGGAGGTGAGAGTGAGGATCCAGTGTTGTTTTGGGGCCTGCAAGTGAGGTGTAGGTGGACAGGTGAGGTGGGGGTTGGTGCCAGCTACGTCTAAGGTGACCCAAACCCGGGTGAAAGCAGTGTCTGTGTGTGTGTGTGTGTGCGCCTAATCTAGACATAAAAGTACCCCAGGCTATTTGTATTACGTGTGTGAGTAATTATAACAATAAACGGTGCATGTTTCACACTTTCCAGCATCCTATAGCATATTTATGTATGTGTGTGTGTGTGTGTTGTGCACAGTGTGACCATTAGTAAAATGCATGCCATGCATTTTAATTACACCGTGGTTATTGTAAAGGGTGAGTGGGTGACAGCAGTGGCAACAGTAGCAACATTAGTGTGTGTGTGTGTGTGTGTGTTTGTGTGTGGCACACACGTGTGTGTGTGTGTTTTTGTGTGTGTACACAGAGTGATAAGAGTGAGGATGTGGGCCTCAGAACAGAAGCACTTACCAAAGGACTCTGTGGTAAAAAAACAGATACAGAGAGAAAAGACACAGCACAGACAGGGCGTTACAATCGGACCATTGATCACATAGAGACCTTGACTCAGTAGAAACGCCGCGAACAAACCGGCTTCTCTCCCACACCGGGATCGACTGCATCCAGTAGCCTGGCCTTCTTATGCCAGACTCATGTTGGACACCATACATGATCGACATTAACGGTATTATTCAATTTAAAAGGAGATTTCTTTTTTCGATGATTTACTGTTTAACTGTTTAAATGTTGTCCTGATATATAAAGTTATTCGAGTGGTTCATCGTTACGTTGACACTGGTAAAATAAAGTTCAAATGAAGGGGTCAGGGGAAGTTGAGCTAGCAGTATGAACAGGGGGGAAGCAGCGCGGGGCACAATCCAGTCATAAAGAAGCCAGAGTCGGGGGTCCAAAGAACACAAAGCAGGGGGTCAGTGGCGCGGAGAGGGGGCCCCCAGGGGCCGGGAGAGGGGGCGGGCTGTTGGAGGAGGCGGAGGGAAGCTGGGGGTCCGGGGGGGTTATCGCGGCGTAGTCTCACACACTACTGTGGCCGTCGAAGTCAGCCTGGAAAACTTGTCCTGTTTTTTTCTTCTGAAATTCCTCTGCAACAGAGCGTGAACGGAGAAGGCTCCACGCCGAGCCGCAGCGGCGAGCTACGTTGGGAGAGGTCACTCCGACACCACAGTTCACCATCACCGCCATCCACCCCCGTTAATAATGCATCCCCTGATCATCTGCTTTTCATATCTGTATTGATCACAGGTAGCTTACTGGCTTAGGCGCACGCAACCTTTACGAGGTTTCATTGAAGTGGGAGTAAGGCCGAACTGTAATGATGGTGAGTTGCTCGTAGGAAGACCTCAGGGAGTTGGAGGAGGAGAAATAAACAGATAGAGACATCGGAAGGGCTCTGGTGAAGGACGGAGGCCCCCTGAAGAGCCTGCGAGGAGGTCGGCGTCAGGACCGAACCGCAGAGGTTTAGAGGAGATAAGAGGTGTGAGTGTGGGGTGGGCGGGAGCAGCTGGGGGAAAACAGCCAATCACGGCGGCACAGGAGACCTGACTGGCAGGTCGAAGAAAGGAGGATATCCAGGGAGGCATATAAGGCAAGGACAAGGAAGGAAGGGAGGAAGGGAGTAAGGAAAGAAAGAAAGAAGGAATAAGGAAACAAGGAGAGAAAGAAGGAAATAAAGAGAGAAAGAAGGACTGAGCAGGTTTTGGTAGCGCGGGGTTAGAGTTCAGCGTAGGAGGAAACCGACAGACGGGGCCGTGGTGGTTTACCTGAGCGGAGCTGTTTGATTCGCCCGTTGTTGTTGGACGTGTTGACGGGCAGGAAGTCCTTGAACCAGGTGATCTCGGGGTCAGGGTTCCCGCTGGCGGCGCAGAGCATGGTGGCGGTGCGGCTGCGCTCCACCACCTTCAGCTGGGGGCCCATGTCTATGATGGGGAACCCCGAGGGCAGCTGGTCCTCTGGGGGGAGGGGGTTAACACACACAGGTTAAACCACACACAGGTTACAACCACACACACAGGTTACAACCACACACACACAGAAACACACACAGGTCACAACCACACACAGGTTACAACCACACACACACACGTTACAACCACACACACAGGTTACCACCGCACACACACACCAACAGGTTCCAATCACACAAACAACACACAAACTGGTTAAAACAGCACACTCAAACAAACATACACACACACACACACACAAACACACACACACACACACACACACACACACACACACACACACACACACACACACACACACACACACACACACACACACACACACACACACACATTTGTTACCCTCACACATACATGAGCATGCGTTACAACAACACACACACACGCACGCACGCACGCACACATTTATTACCCTCACACATACACTGAAGACAACAACAAAAATGGGTTAAAACCATACACACACGCATTGTTTACAACCACACACAAATAGGGCTGCACAATTAATTTAATTTTTATCACGATGACGATATTGGCTTCCCACGATAAAATGTACGTGATCTCGCGATATTTAAAAAACATCTAATCCAAGATATAAAATAATGCATTCTCCTCAAAAGCGCTCCTTTACACATGCTGTCTGCTTGAGTCTAACACAAACTGCATTGCGGAGTGAAGCCTGAAATCGAGTCTATTGGAGGCAGTCTGGACAAGGCTTGGCCCATACTTTGAAATAAAAGAAACAATATAAAATTGTCTGTCAAAGCAGAAGTCAAAGAGCTCGTCCCTCGTCGCTGATCATCGTCCGTTATCTGGAAATATTTCGGATTTAGCGCAAGCGATATTAACCAGCAACAAACAATATGCAAAGAGTGCCGTAGAGTTGTGTCAGTGCCGCAAGGCAACACAACTAATTTGTTCCGCCACCTGAAAACACACCACAAAACAGAGTATGACGAATGCATGAAGGCTAAAAGTGTTGCATCAGCCACTAACGCGAGTTAGAAGTCCCACGTCAACTTTGACGTCCATAAAAGCGAGCCTAAAGCAGTGTTATGTTGACCAGACCGTTCAATACAAATATTTCTCAATCAAACGAGAAATAATAATTGTGGTAAATAATCGTCATATCAATATTGATCAAAATAATCGTGATAATCATTTTGGCCATAATCGTGCAGCTGTGCAACACACACTGGTTACAACCAAAAACGCACAAACTCAAACACACAAGCACATCCACTGGTTACAACGACGTACTCACACACAAGCACACACATACCGGTTACAACCACACACACACACAGACACACACACACACACTGGTTACAACTACATACAAAATGGCTACGACCACACACAAGAACAAACACACACACACACACACACACACACACACACACTGGTTACAACCACACACACTGGTCCTAATGAGACAAACACACACACACACAGAAGTCACAAAGCCATGTTCATATGAAGGGACCACATTCCTGGTAAAGGGTATAATGAGGAAGTCTTGCAGGAAATGTCATACACTAGCTACTGCCTGCAGCGGGAGCTATGCCGTTTAGCTATGAAATTGGACCGAAATGAATGCATTTTTTTGACACAAGTCACACATTTAGCCTGATGTTTAAGTCAAGACAGAATAGAGATGAGAGCGGCAGGACAAAGCAGTTGTTTAACATTTATTTCCCACCAAAAAGGGACATGACTAGACCCACAACATATTTGGATTGAAAGACCAGAAACTGTCCAATATCATCATCAGGGAGATGGAGCAGCGTGCGCCTAATGTTCATAGCCTCCTCCCCTCCGCCCAAATCAAACGGATTACACACATCAAGTTGATTCAGTCAGGGGAAGAGACGGCCTTTCGGCGAAGGCAAGTCAAAAAGTGAACCCACAGAAAGCAGAGCCAATTAACAACAGCTGGGAGGGAATGGTGTGATCCTGATAATTGGATGGGGCAGTTTCAGTCTAATAGGGGAGGGCTGGGTTAAGAAGCAGGGCCCTCGTAACTAATTCCCCCCGGAGGTGGTGCGGGAGGCATCCATCTCAATCATACTCAACAATTACCCATCTCTCAACCGCCAACGAACAAACGGCACAAATAAAAACCAAACTGTCTTCACTTCGGTGCGTTGAAGTGACAAAAAAAGGCCTCAGAGTTTGACTTAATATGTTGACTAGGAGATGCTGTAGGTAGACTAGTAATAATAATAATAATAATAATAAATGAAATTTATATAGCGCTTAATATGGTACTCTAAGACGCTTCGGGTAGGTGTGTGGGGTGTTTGAATGTGGGTCTGTGTATAATATGACGTATGTGTAATGGTGGAGGTGGTATAATATCCCTATTGTTTCTCCTTTTTCTAAAAACGTTACCCAGAATCCTCTGTGACCCCAGAGAGCATCATTAACAGTAAATCCTAGCGGTGAGCGCTGTGAAAGACTTGCTAATTCTGGCAGTGGCCCATTGAACCACAGCCTGACACGTCCTGAGACAGTTTCTGTGCATGTGTGTGTGTGTGTGTGTGTGTGTGTGTGTGTGTGTGTGTGTGTTTTTGTGTGTGTGTGTGTGTGTGTGTGTGTGTGTGTGTGTGTGTGTGTGTGTGTGTTTGTGTGTGTGTGTGTGTGTGTGTGTGTGTGTGTGTGCGGTGTGTGTGCGGTGTGCGTGTGTGTGTGTGTGTGTGTGTGTGTGTGTGTGTGTGTGTGTGTGTGTGTGGCCTTTTAACAGCTCTGGTTTCAATCAATTGCAACGCCGACAAATGGAAACATGGACATATTATACCAAAGGAACAAGATGAGAAGGTGTTTTTGAGTAATGGTGAGCCTTTCCTGTTTGTGTCTGTGTTTGTCTGTGTGTCCCGTGTCGGTGTGTATGTGTATGTGTATGTGTATGTGTGTGTGTATGAAGGCGTGCGTTTGCACGTGCATGTGTTTGCTCATAACACAATAGACTAGAATAGACTAAAGCAAGCCAATGCGTGTATGAAACATTAGCAAGCAGCATCCAAAGAGGGAGATAATAGAGAGATTCATAACAGAATCAACGGTGGAGAAATAGGGTGGAATAAAAAGAAAGGAAGGGAAAATAAAGAAAGACAGAGAGAGAGAAAAGAAAGAGTGCGAGGCAGAGAAGGAGCGACGCAGGGACGTGGACCTCTACAGCATGCTCATTCTCTCTGCTCTCATTATGCAAACACTCACTTCAAAGCTGCCCCTTGTAGGCAGGCATAATGCATTCTATTTCATGTACCTAGTGAGGGACACAGGACCCAATATGGAGGGCTACGACAGAGAATGTGACTAAGTATCATACACACGCACACACACGCACACGCACACACACACACGCACGCACCCACACCTCTGTCACGCTCTGTTGCGTTCCTTCTTTTGCTTTTTATCTCCCTTTCCCTGTGCTCGTTCTGCTCATTACGGTCCGTTGTTTCCCTTCATGACAAGACATGAATTAACAGCGGTAGATCCCGCCGCTCTTTGAGGACGCGTCCACGTGTCTCGCACACAGCAAAACAATCACACACACACAGGGACAAGGGAACCTAGAGATATGGGTATGCACCTCTACACGTTGAACACACAGCTGGGAACAGTACATTAGTAAATGCAGTCACATACACAGACATACACACGCAAAAACACACACACACATACATACCAAAGATTACTCACAAATATGTTCGACTGTTGCTAATGTGACAACTAAGTGGCATGGTATGAATTACCATTAGTATCCTTGTTAATAGAATATTGACTGGGCGAATGCTCACACACACACACACACACACACACACACACACACACACACAAACACACACACACAGACACATACTCGCACAAACAGTTATCCCGCGGGGAGCCATCCATCAAGTAGACAGGTGTAAGGAACACCAGCGCAACTTATCAACTAGGGCCTGTTTATTGTGTGTGTTTGGCTGCACGCATGAGTGTGTGTGTGCATGCTTTTGTGTGTTTGAGAGGATTGTTTATGTGGATGCAATATAGGTGTGTGTCTGTGCACATGCAGCATGTGTATATTAGTGGAGTGTTTGTGTTGGTGCATGTATGTGTGTTTCTTTGTGTGTGTGAGTGTAAATATAGTGAAGGTGTTTGTTTGCGTGTCTGTGTATATATAATGAATATGTGTGCATGTGTATTTGTGTGTGTGTGTGTGCACGTCTGTGAGTGTGCGTGTGTATGTTTCAGGGGACTGCACCAGAACTGCTGAACAGCCATGAACCCCCTGAGGTCAGAGCAGATGTGTAACTCTACTCTCCTCCCAACCTCTCCCTCCTCCCCCTGCCTCCCCCCCCCCCCCCCCCCCCGCCCCCTCCCTCGATGATGGAAGCTCGGAAACCTTCGGCGGAACGCTGTGTTTGAGTTGGACGCTGTCCGAATCTCAGCCGGCGCTGCTTTCCACAGTGAGGAGGGACACATGTTATTTCACAGCTTCAGAGAGGAAGAAGGATCTTGCCTCACAATGATGGGAACTGCTGGCGTGGGAACACCGTCTTCTTTATGGCCGAGCCAAAGGCTACACACACAGATGGCCGACATGGTCTTGTCATGGAGTCTGTCGTTGGAAAACTGCAGGACTCAGAGAGAGTATGTATATATGCCATTGGCCCGGGACGGTAAAGCAAAACCGACGTGCCCTACAATAACAGAAACAAGGTGGACTGAAGTCGACTCCATAAGCTGCTTGAGTGCTTCTGCACCTGCACACACAGGAACAGCTTCCCTTTGGAGGAAACCCACACTTTCCGAAGGCTTCTTAAAACGCTTCAGCACGCCTCTAGCGCCGTCTTCGCACTCGGAGCGATGGGTCCAAGTGTAAATGTAGGGACACCACACCCCGGCACCGCCCTCCTCACCCACCGTAGACACAGCCCTGTGTGGCCCTACGTGCCCTCTGCGCTCTGTAACTCTGAGTGGTGTATCGAGCTACGCTGGACCTTAAGAGAGGATAAATGCATCCTTAAATGCACCGACGGTCATTAATGTTTCAGACTGTGCCAATCAAAGGCATTTACTCCATGCCAGGTTTTCAATTAGCCCGCGTCTGATCCCCTGTAATTAAGACGGCTGACCTTAACACTGGATCCCTTGCCGGGCCCTCCCGCGAGCCGCCCTGTCAGACAGTCACTCAGACAGTCAGTCAGACAGCCAGTCAGGTAATCAGTGGCTCGAAGCTGAGCTGTACATGGCCAGGGGGGACGGGAATTGAGAAGACTATCTGTCTGCGTTTTAATGTGTGTGTGTGTGTGTGTGTGTGTGTGTGTGTGTGTGTGTGTGTGAGTGTGTGTGTGTGTGTGTGTGTGTGTGTGTGTGTGTGTGTGTGTGTGTCTGTGTGTGCGTGTGTGTGCGAGTGTGTGTGTGTGTGTGTGTGTGTGTGTGTGTGTGTGCGTGTGTGTGCGAGTGTGTGTGTGTGTGTGTGTGTGTGCGTGTGTGTGCGAGTGTCTGTGTGTGTGTGTGTGTGTGTGTGTATGAGTGTGTGTGTGTGTGTTCCAGATGTACTGTAGATGGAGGTGCACCACTGGTTTGCCTGTGTGCGGGTGCGTGTGTGCACGTTCGCAACTGCACGTATAGATACAATTAGTCTGTTTGTGTGTGTGGATGTATGTGTGTGTATGCAGGTTCACTTGTGTGTAAGTGAGAGTGTGTATGTGTGCGTGGGATGCGCACTCATGTGTGTGTGGTTGTTTCAGTGTGGTTGTGTGTGTGTGTGTGTGTGTGTGTGGTTGTGTGTGTGTGGTTCTGTGTGTGTGTGGTCTTGTTTATATGTTTGCGGATGCACTTGTACGTCAGAGAATGTACGTGTGTACGGACCTTTGTTGGCGTGTGTGTGTTGGGGCGTGCAAGTGTGTGTGTGTGTCCGCGTGGTTGACTCGGGGAGGGACTGCGTGCGTGAGTGACATTCAGACTGACAGTCTATCAGGGGCCATTAGGTGCTCCCAGGTGGCCTCTTATTCATCCACAAAACAATGGCTCCTCAGAGAAGCAGACGGGGGCTAATCACTACATAAAGAGCCTCTGTTTCAGATTGGGGGGAGACGGAGGGGGGGATCACTCTGTGCGCGTATGTTTGGATTCATTTTGGGGGTGTGTGTATAGGCGTCCGCTCAAGTGCACCTGTTCTCTGACGAGGATAGATCCTCCTCTTCTTACCGAAGGTCTCTAGCGAGAAAACGGCAAGAAGATGAGCGGCACAATGCACACGCGCACACACACGTGCGCAGCGGATACACACGCGCGCCGCGGACACACATGCGCGCATCGGACACACGCACAAACACTTACACAGAAATAATGATGGGGTACACACATGGACTGCATTACTAGACACCGCAACGACATACGGGCAGCCACCGTGTGACGGAGCCGGAGCTCTGTGGGCGGATGATACAGAACAGTGGTGGAGAGGCAAACACAATGGTCTGATGTGAATAATTTAGATGTTGTACTGTGTAGTGGCTCTAAGAGCCGGTAGACAAAGACAGAGGGACAAAGAGAGAGGGAGAGAGAGAGAGAGAGAGAGAGAGCGAGCGAGAGCGAGAGAGAGAGAGAGAGAGAGAGAGAGAGAGAGAGAGAGAGAGAGAGAGAGAGACAGAAAGAGAGGCATTGGGAGAGATCAGAGACTGTAAGGGAGAGAATAAGAGATGAGGAAAGACAGACAGCAGGGGAAAAGACAGCCAGAGAGGGGCAGACACAGACAGAGAGGGGAAGAGACAGCGCAAGATATAGACAGATCAGAGACAGTAAGGGAGAATAAGAGATGGGGAGAGACAGACAGAGAGTGGAAGAGACAGAGACAGTGAGGGAAAGAGTAAGGGATGATAAAGAGAGAGAGAGAGAGAGAGAGAGAGAGAGAGGGAATGGGGAAGTGGGGCGGGTGGAGGGGGGGGGGGGGGGGTTAGAGAGTGACAATAGAAAATGTAAAGCGGGCAGTGTGATTATTCATGGCCAAGCACCTACACTCACCAAGGCATTGCCGAGGATATAACTACATTATGCTCTACTAATGGACTCACACTAACACTAAAATGACCATCTAAAGAACACTGCCTTCTCCCCCAGCAGCATCAACTTTCACATTAATGGACTCGAGAGGAAGATGATGTTACAGTATGCACCGATGCACTGGAGGCTACCACCGGCATCTTAAACATTCCTCAGATAACCATGCATGGATCCATTCATCTTCCCTCTGTCAGATATCCTTAAGGTTACAGGAACATCCCTCTCAGGGGGAAATATAGTCAGATGAATAAATACAAAATAGCACAGGTGAAATAAAGATATATAGGAAGATATGAAGCATATCATTTAGAATGTTGCTATCGCTTAAATATCAAAATTCCATGCTAGAATAAAATCTATTTAATTCACTCCCCGTGTATACGCACATGCTGCGATGAACATGCCAGCTGCTTTGCAGACTACAGTACACCGCTGCAGGAAATGAGATAGCTCCACTGAGTTTCCGTGGCGCACACACAAGATGACTGCATCTGTGTGTGTCTTTCTATTTCAGTGTCTGTATTATGTGAGATACACACTCAAGTCAATAACACACACGCACACTCACAGAAACAAACGTACACTCATTCAGTCAATAACACACACACACACACACACAAACACACACGTACACACACACATGCACACGCAGACACACACATACACACACTCACTTAGTCAATAACACACACAAACGCACAAATACGCACACACACGCACACACACACACACACGCACACACACACACACACTCACACACACACACACACACACACACACACACACACACTGACCTCGGAGGACGGTGAGGCGGGTGGAGGCGGTGACCTCCCCGGCCGGGTTGGAGGCGTGGCACTCGTAGATGGCCTCGTCCCTGGGGGTCCTCAGGGGCTGGATCCGCAGCACGGACCCAGACCCGTCGTCAAAGTCTATCACCTGGGAGGAGGGATCCAAACACACTCAGAAACAACCAGACCACCCCTTCACCTCCTGCTGTTCAAAGAGAAACCATCAACACCCTGCATCGGGTTCCCCGGGAGAATGTCCCCCTATGTCTTTTTGTGAGAACTACACTGGGGCCCTATCCCATTTATACCTCTTACCCCTTCCCCTTACCCCTCCCCCCTTCCCCTTACCCCTTCAAAACAAGGGGGAGGAGTAAGGGGAAGGGGAAAGCGGTAGAAATGGGATTGGGCCTGGAACTCTTTGGGGGATTAGAGATGATTTATTTCTTTGAAGCGTGGCGGAGTCGTTCTTCTGTGCTCAGCCTCGGTAACTCCTAATCTGGGGTGTTATGGTGGAGGTGTCACTCAGAATCCCTCCACAGTGATGAGGGAGTGGTGTGGGAACCGGGCCGAGGAAGGGGTTGAAGGGGGGTGATCAGGCGGGCCGTAGTTCAGCCCTCTGTTCTCAGGGTTACACGTCAAGCTTCTTAGCCTGGCCGTCCGACATGAGGCCAAGAAATGTTCTGCCCCCGCAAATGAACATTTTATATACTTATATGTAAAAAACAACATTATAAATAACAATGCTATAATATCACAATGATCTTTACTGCCATGTTCTTTGATAACTGATTAATACAGCTTTATTATCGATTTCTAAATGCACATTTAGCTTTTAATGCAGAAGCAGATCTTAGTCAATAGATCAACAGAAACGGCCCAGCAACTTTGGTCAGATACAGAATTATTTCACAGCTGCAATAAATTCCCCAAAAATGTAAATACCCACTCAGATTCCCTGGCTTGGCAGGGGAAACATAACTTGGAAGCAGAATTTTAATAATTTATAAAAAAAAAGAAATATTTAGCGAAGCGCCAAAGGGCCTCATTACAGTGGGCTGGTGTGAACTTACACCAACCTGGGTGGAAA
>NC_044050.1:6400352-6425352 GCF_902167405.1 Gadus morhua | reverse complement strand
ACAGAAAATGGATGTGAGTGTCAGAGAGAGAGGGAGGCGAATGAGAGATGTAGAAATTGAAAACAGCGAATGAGAGAGGGAGATAATATGATAGAAAGGGATAATACATAGGAGAAAGGAGGGAGAGGGGAGCAGGGAGGGGAGCATTCTTAACAATGTATCTATCTTTACTCCTCTGTATATATATACAAATATAATGATTGTTTTAATTTATTTGTTTCAGCGTATTTTTATTTTTATTTTTTATTTTTATTTTTAAGTAAAGGGCAAAATGTGACAAAGATCTGTTAACATATTTTTTTCTCAGGCTGGGGGGAGAGATGGAAAGAGAGAGAGTGCACACTGATGAGGTCACGTGATATAAAGCATATTTAAATAGAGAGAGAGAGATAGAGAGGGGACACATACCACCAAACAATAAAACCAGATGCCCAATCCTTTATGACCTACTACCTATTAAGGACCCCCTCGAAAATTAGATGGTACATATCAAGGGGCTATCCTTGAAATAAAGAATAAAGAAACAAAGAAAGTATACTACCAATTTTGTGTGAGTGTTTGGCGTGTATGTGTGTGTTTTGGTGGGGGGGGGGTCCAGTAATTAGAATTTATAGGTATTAAAGGTCCAGTGAGTAGAATTCAGTAGCAACTAGCAGTGAGGTTGCAACCAAGTGAATACCCTCCCTCCCGTTCCAACGACTACGCTGCCCTGCACTGGCCTGTATTGTGTGAGGTTCTAGTAGGTATCTACCGTTAGGCAAATATATCGTACTCGCACCAAGGTTCATTTTTTCTGCCTACAGCCAGTGAATAACTTAACCATTTCAACCATTCACAATTTTTTTTTACCAACTTTCTCCAAAAGGGTGAAAGCCTGCTTTCAGTGATATAGAATAGGGAAACTACCTCAAAAACTACCGTCTCCAAAACATGGCAGGATTAAAGAATGCACAGCCGCTCACCCTAATCCCCCTCATCCACAAACTGCCGTTCGCTACACTATAAACAGATGGATTCAAAGTGAAAACTGCTATATAATTGAATCTTCTAAATACATAGTATCTTAAGGGGAAAGAAACAAGCATGCTCGTCCTCACTGGCTATATGAGGTCCTTGTCTCACTCTGAGTGAGACAAGGACAGGGAGAGAGAGTGAGGGAGAGAGGGAGAGGGTAAGGGAGAGAGAGGAAGAGAAAGTGAGAGAGAGGGAGAGTGAGAGAGAGAGAGCGAGACAGGGACGGATGGAGAGAGGGCGAGCTACAGAGAGATAGAGTGTGGGAGGGAGAGAGTGAGGCAGAGGGAGAATGAGTGTGGAATCACTCTTTTAATCCTTTTGCTAATCTCTCTGCCACAAAACAAATGAAAAGTTTAAAGCCAGCAGAGCCATGGAAAAAAAGGCAAGTGGATATTCCAATCTCCCCTGTCTCTCACATTCACACTCACTCCTCTCTCTCTCTCTCTCTCTCCATTCTATACCTCTGGCACCTCACTCTCTCCACTAAAGTACACGATTAATCAATTCTCCAAGTGAGTGTCTTCTCTCTCTCCTTTCTCTCTGGCGTCTACCCTTTATGTCTCTCTCATTTCCAAATTTGTCTCCAATCATATGATTCCCCCCCCCCCCTCCTCTTTCATCCTCCCCCTCCTCCTCTCTCTGTCTCCAGGGTGTTATGTAAGCACTCCTGTCACATTAACAGACTGGATGTGTGTGTGGAGGGTGGGATGGTGGGGATGGGGGGCTGGGTAGGCCCTACACATACTCCGCCCTCCCACACTCCAACACCCCCACTCACTTGAATGAAGCTTCGCTGCTTTTTATCGTTCTCTCGTCACGCACAGAGTCTCTCATTTCCGAACTTCTGAAAGCAAACCACTCTCTAGCTGTCTCTTTGCACTGGAAAGATAACACACAGTCACACGCTCAAACACAAATGCACACGCATATGCGAGAGGACTTCTGCTGCAGTGAAATACTAGGAAAATGTAAACTTTGCGGCGGACACAGATAGGGAGACACACGCATTATAAGAATCCACCAGAGATAGAAAAAGCTTCTCCTGCACAGAGAAACGCTGGTTAGCTAATGTAAAGATAGTGGCAAGAGGGGAACCACTGAGGAGATAGAGAGGAAAGGAGAGAGAGAGAGAGAGAGAGAGAGAGAGAGAGAGAGAGAGAGAGAGAGAGAGAGAGAGAGAGAGAGAGAGAGAGAGAGAGAGAGAGAGGGGGGGAACTGCAAAAGGAATTAAGACTGCACCAATCTTTTCCGTGTCAGTTCATGTGTGTGTGTATGTGTGTGTGTGTGTGTGTGTGTGGTGTGGGTAGATCAAGAGATGGACAGAGAGGGTGGCCTACATAATGTGGACGTACAGCGGCGACTCTGATCCAGGCAGCAGATGGTGGGATTACCAAGTACCACTCCACTCCGGCCCACCACTTTCGAATCACGCTTAAAGACGTGTGATAAACTTTGAACATTTCCAGGGCTGAACGATCTTCTTAGCCCCTTTGGGATGTTTCAATCTATGCTTTAAAACTTAAGAGATAAGGGGAAGGAAAAAAAAGGTTCACTGAGGTGTTTCAGGATTACAAGAAGGTTCCTCCAAATGGTTTCCCCTGCTATGTATAGAGAATACATGAAGACATACTACTCTCACTGTTTGTCCACCCTTAAAACAACAGCAGAATTGCGGGGAACAATTGTACTGTATTAGTCTCTCGGTCTTAGCCTATCTCTCTTCATATCGCATGCCATTTTGTAACATTGAAAGAGGCAGAATAAGTAAAGGCCCTTTAATTAACAAAATAATTTGTTGGATGACTAATTTCACAAATAGGCGCATCCGAACAACATGGTACCTAGGTTTCTTCAACCCAAAAGGAAGAGGTGCATTTCTTTTATTGACATAACCCTGATTTCCCATATTCTCCGTCGGACTACATTTACAGTACATTTACATGAACTGGTTGATTAAGCTAGCAATCGGTTATTTTTAAACCGAAACCAATGTATAATTAATTCTATGTTTTATTTCACACCCAAGGATTGCGCACCCAATGACAAATCTCACTGCACGCCCTGCTTACGTTAGATTGAACAAATAAATCAAAATCAAACAAATTCATTCATCATTTTCAACAAACCAGCAAATGTATACACATTAACAATGTGGGTGAAGAAAGGTAGATACGCACATTTACACTGAAAAAAACCCATACCAAATAAACAGACTTAATCCGAACCTAAGAAAGCATGGTTTCATTTGCTCTCTGGCTACAAGAGGGTGCCTTCATCAGTCATTTGGAGGGACAAACAAAGACAAGGGGAAGGTGGGAGGGAAGCAGGTGCTCAGAATCGGAGTGCATTTGTCTAAAAAAGCTACATATAATACAGCAGAGAGAAGTTAGCCACTGTGTTATGTTAGATGAGTATAAAGAGAAAGAGGTAATGGCAATAAGATATGCTAAATTAAGAAAATAAGTCAGGGAACAGTTGGGCAGCCCAGATGCTAACTAGCCCTGCGGGTCAAACCGCATGCGTGCACAGTGTGTGTGTGTGTGTGTGTGTGTGTGTGTGTGTGTGTGTGTGTGTGTGTGTGTGTGTGTGTGTGTGTCTGTGTGTGTGTGTGTGTCTGTGTGTGTGCGTGTGTGTGTGTGTGTGCGTGTGTGTAATGCAATGCAATGCTATTTTCTGCTCAGTCGGGATAGCAAACTGTCCCTTAGGGGAGAACGAGAAATGGTTATTGAAGCTCCTCATTAGATTAAAATCCAAGTATCACAGTTTGAAACGCAGCACGCTAATGAACTCAGAATGTGTGAGTGTGGCGTGCTTGTCCACGCGTGCTCTTGGGTCAGTGTTGAAGCAATAAAATAATTATTAGAAAGCCAAAAAGCCCGAAACATATGCCTGTTCGCCTCTTTATTTAAACTCAAAATGTCTGTCTCGGGCAGTATGTGACGTGTATGTGTGTGTGTGTGTGTGTGTGTGTTTGTGTGTGTGTGTGTGTGTTTTTGTTCGTGCATGTGCATGCATGTGTGTGAGTCTGTGTGTGTATGTGCTTGTGTGATGGTGTGTATATTTATGTGTGTGTTCCTGCACGTGCATGCAGGTGTGTGAGTCTGTGTGTGTATGTTTGTGTGTTGGTGTCTGTATTTATGTGTGTGTGTGTGTGTGTGTGTGTGTGTGTGTGTGTGTGTGTGCGTGTGTGTTTGTGTGTGTGTGTGTGTGTGTGTGTGTGTGTGTTTGTGTGTGTGTGTGTGTGTGTGTCTGAGTCTGTGTGTGAATGTATGTGTGTGTATGTTTTTGTGTGTATTTATGTGTGTTAGTGTGTGTGTGTGTGTGTGTGTTTGTGTGTGTGTGTGTGTGTGTGTGTGTATGTGCTTGTGTGATGGTGTGTATATTTATGTGTGTGTTCATCATGCACGTGCATGCAGGTGTGTGAGTCTGTGTTTGTATGTTTGTGTGTTGGTGTCTGTATTTATGTGTGTGTGTGTGTGTGTGCGCGTGCGCGCGCGCGTGTGTGTGTGTGTGTGTGTGTGTGCGTTTTCAAGCATGTTCATGCGTGTGTGTGTGTGTGAGTGTGCACGTGAGGGTCTGTGTGAGCTCCAGCAGATATTTGGCCGGGCCCAGTCTAATTATAGCCGGTGCCAGGGAGCGCTGCGTCTGCGCGGCCGTGTAAACGGCGGTGGGTGGCTGGCTGGTGGATGATTCTCCAAATGGAAACGGAGTCAGGCCTGTCAGGCCCGCTGAGCAGCAGAGAGCCAGCACCAGGGCCTCTGCCAGGGCCCCCGATGGCCGGCCCTGGAGGAGGCGTGGGGCCAGCTCCATAACTTAAAACACATTACCATGGAACGACAGCTAATTATCAGCTGCTTAGTTGTGTCCTGGAGATGAAACAGGAGCAGCTTGGGGCTGGTGGTGGTGACGGCAGCACTAAACCCCCTCCTGGCTGCACTGAAGATGCATCTCCCTCCACACCCCCCAAACATAGACTGGGATTGGCATTGAAAATCAGTAGTTCATTTATTTAGCACGTTTTATTCTATGGAGTATTTCCTTAGGATCAAACTAAGATAGTCTCAGGCTTAAAACGAGTAGCACATCAATAAAACCACAATAAAATAGTAAAGAGTACTAAGGTTAAGTTTAAGGGCGTTAGAGTATGAAACAAGTAAAACCTCATCGTTAAATGCTGGACTGCGGGCACTTTTGTGTGTTTGGGTTTATTTTATGAATGCCCACAGAGCCTCCTATCGGTGGTCGTTCCACAACTTTGCTGCATATTGAGTAGAAAACGGCCTGCCTACTTCCTTATCAAGTACCACGGGGAATTCTAAAGGACTGGCAGCAGACAACTGGAGGGCTCTTTTTGGGACAAAGAATGACAGGCAGTCTGAAACTGAGCTTTATAAACAAGCATTGGGACCTCAAAAATAAATTCAGAAAGACACAGGCAGCCAATGCAGAGAAGTTAATACTGCTGCTTTGTGTTTTCTCTCTCTCTCTCTGGCTTTCATTAGAAGTTTACCCATGTCTGAGGATCCATTCAGGAAACCAGAAGGAATAACTGTGTAATGATCAAAAGCACTTGGAACTAAAACATGGATGCGTTTCATCTTGAGGAATTGCAAAACAAATTACTTATAACCGTAGCGTTATTCCTCAAGTGATGTCTGGGGAGCCATGTTATGTTAATCATTTTAATGATCATTATTGAGTGCAAAAATAATAAAGAGGGTTAAGGATTCCTTTACTTAATCCACCCTTTTGGGTGTCATTCCAAATCATGATTTTATTTGTGTAAGTGATGGGTCATCCATTAATTCTAGGCAGACACGTCAAAGCAGTTACTATCTCCGCATCGTCCCTTCATTAAATTTAGATAATAGCCTCACACATAAACAATGATTGTCCTATTTGTGGACCTAAAAAAACAACATGTCTGTGCTCATTGCCACTGGAGATTAGATCTGATTTGAGCACCTTTGATAAACTGTTGTCTATCCCTTTTCTTTTGTTAAACAAACTCAAGCCAACCTTTCTCTTAGAAGTATTGGTTAACTTGCATCTAAAGAGCATACAATGAACAGCGCATTTCTGCTAATGCCAATCCTAAACGTACCCAATTAGCACCACATTTAGCCCACCATGGCTACCCCAGGCACTGGCAATTGTCTACTTAATCACAGTTAATTTGTTAGCAACACAAAGGGAGGAAGAGAGACACACAAGGGGATGAAGCTTTCGCGTGGAGCCAGCCATTACTCACAGGTCATTAGAGACACACAGGCTACTCCCGCCGGGACCGGACTGGGTCAGAGCGGCTTCCCATCAGGGTAAATAAAAGGTTCCTCTGTGCTAGTCAGAGGACATTATTCACACATGGGCTGCTTCTAGAATAAGTTACAGCTAAGCTAGCCATATTCAAGGCCTTTGCAATCCTAGGACGCTTTCACCTGCTAAGCTAACGCTAAGCTAACGGAGGTCAGATACCATTTCTCCCAGATGGGTGCACACTAGCTATGCTAGGTGCAAATAGCAACATGGCTTTTCTCCGACCGATGACAATGGTAGAGCACAGCACACACTGGCATAATACCTGAAGTATTTTTAGAAACATATGAATCATCATTTGAATCCATCCATCTGTTCATCAGTTGATATGGTTATTAAGAGGTGTATATTATTAGGGCTTAATATTCAGTGTATTATATCTACTAGCCGTTCATCCAGTACATTATATACTTGATCAGGGCTGTAACAGGGAACATAATGAGAACACGTAGTCTTTCTAACATGGTACCAAGAAGAAATGCAGAACATATTGGATCGGCGGACCCTTTACCCAAAGTTAATCTCTGTGTTTGGCAAGCAGGGAACAGGGAGTGGGGCGGCTTCTTATTAGTCTTAAAATAGGGGCGGCTAAACTGCAAGGTTGGCATGGGATACGTGATGTACACAGAAAACCCATAAAAAACGACGGGAGGCCATATTTCTTTTTCATGCAGAATGTAGCATGATTAAATGTGTTGATGCAACACAGGTGTCATGTAGTAGAGGCTGTGGTCCAAAGCAACGATATACTCCCACTGCAACACTTAGTTAGAAGACAAAGCGTAGAGGCAACTTGGCTGCAGCCAGCGACAGGAGCGCCAAGTTAAGAAAACACTCATCTTAAGTCTTCTTCCAATCTGTTGATCATGATCAATTCCAATCTTTCCTCATATATTTTTTTCTTTTTATCTATTCACATGAGGATTCATTCAAATCGGCAAAACGATGGATTTCGATTAATCTTTTGCTTACAAAATAGACTTGTCCTATGAAAGATACAGCCAGTTTACATTTGTGGTCTGTGTGCTTTGCTCCGTTAAAACAATATAATTATATACATTTTTTTGGGTTGCGCTAGTAATATGAACATACATTTGCAATATATGAGGTTCTGGCTTTGAACTGTGTGGGAAAGTGAGATGAGCCATCGCTCATGCGATGGCTGCCATATATCTGGTTCCTCTACCTAGCCCTGCCCACCAGCCCCGAGTTTAACCACGCTGACTTTAATAAGCTTTTTCATGTGTCTTCAAGAATATGTTTATTGTTTAAATTGCGTATTACAGTATGATATATAATACATTATACAATAAAACAAACTTATATTTGAGTGGAGATCTTTTAAAAGAATATAGTACACTATAATTAAAGTTAAACACAAGTCCTTTATATAACCCCCGACCCCGAAAGGGTGAATTTCACACCCTCAACTAATCCCTGAACCCTTTGACCCTTTCATCTCATTTCTTTGAGGCACCCTGATTTCATCTGTCCGCAGCAGCTATGACGATCTCACAAAACCATGTAAAGCCTTGTCTAATCTTAACACTGTTGACTGGATTATATACATGTACACGTACACAGCACACAACATATACCAGACACGCACACACACACACGCACACACTAACATGGAGTGGAGATACATCTGGACAACGATATTACCAAGGTCTTATGAAAGCAGGCCTATAAGACATTTCTGACATGGAATTACTCAGCGAATCTTTGGGCATGGCATCACTACATCGTACCATACGTAAAATAACACTTAATCAAAGTCAAAGTAAAAACTGGTGCACAATATTAGGACGCAACAATGACTACTACTATTGATTATTTGGTGGCATTTACGATAAAGAATACTGTTTCATCAGATCCTGTCAAGAATAACTCCTTGAACCTTCCAGATGGTCATACGCTTGTAACTGTGAATATTGAATATGCTTTAAGTACTTATTCTAATAATAATAATCATTATGATAATATCAAAAACAATTGTGCAGATGTTGATTGCCACTTCCATAGGGGTCACATATCAGAACTAGCTTTGCTGTGTATGTATGTGTGTGTGTGTGTGTGTGTGTGTGTGTGTGTGTGTGTGTGTGTGTGTGTGTGTGTGTGTGTGTGTGTGTGTGTGTGTGTGTGTGTGTGTGTGTGTGTGTGCGTGCGTGTGTTTGTGTGTGTTTGTGTGTCTATGTCTATGTGTGTGCGTGCTCAGGTATGTGTGTGCCTGCTTGTGTGTATGTGTGTGTGTATGTGTGTGTATTTGTGTGTGTGTGGGGCCACCATCTAGATTAAAATCAAAGCCTCCACCTTCAGGCTGGCCTACATTCTGACAGGTCATCAATATTCACCTGGCTTTATTTTTTGGAGGAGGATGCAGATGACATTTTGACGGTATAGTTTTTGGTTTATCCCAGGGTTGTAAATGATTTCACACATGAACATCTTTACGACGATAGCCTCGGAGAGAGGGGCTATATCCTTTGGCCGTACCGTGGTGCGTAAAGACAGATATACAGTGTGTTTACAACGGAGATTGATAGGGGCCGCCTTTGACTTTGATAGTCATTGCATTCCCTTTACTGTTGTGATTCATTAAGAATCACAATTTAATCCCTGTCTAAGTTGTGATTGTAAGTACTTTATCCACACAAAATGTTTAATATCTACTTCCCCTTCTCGTTGTAAAGATGGAGCGTACAGTGCCTCAGGCCTATAAACTGGACCTGGCCATTCCAGGAGTGAATGCTTTCATTTTGTATTAAGGTACCAGGCCCAAGGTACATGAACCTGGTATTTGGTTGTTTGTCGTCATCATATTTCCAGTATTGAAAAGTAAATGACTAAATTAACTAATTGATATACTATGTCAGAAAGTTAAGAAATGTAAATAAAACTAAAGAAATCCCAATTCAAGGAGGTTTTCAAGGTTTTTTCCAGGAGGCCACAGTATAAGGTTAAGTATTTCAACGTGTGTGATGATTAGAGAGGGAACGTATTCTGCTCACACTCTTATGATGTGTTCCTGAATCCTCGGACGACAGCCTTCCGAGTTGCACTTTTGACGGAGCATTCTGGTCTCGGAGCATTTATAGCGTTCCCGTTCGACTTTGTGATTGTGTCATGAAATTGGCTAGTCGTTGTTTATTGTTAGTTACATTAGCCTTTTTAGCAAACTAGCTAAAAAGCAACACAACTTTACATTGTATTGCACGCACAGCAAAACCGTGCAATGCATAAATTGGTGGCCAGAATAAAGTAGCCAAAATGACCAACGTGGTACAAATACAAATTTTGTTGAGAGCGTCATCACTGCCCTTGGTCCACTCTCGGTCTATCCCGAGAGATGAAGACAAAAAGGGGGCGTGCGTGCGCCCAAGAATTGCCGCAAGAAAGCTGGGAGATTTCCTGACTTCCGACTCGTAAGGCTTGCGTCCGAGGATCAGGAACCCACCATTAGCTACATGGTGGTGGTCTCTCACCACTAGCATGGGGCGTTGGCCTAGTTTGTCCACTGGATCAGGGCATTATTCCTAATCCAACAGATAGATGTCATACTGTACAGAAAAAAAACAAAAACGTATAGAAGCAAAGAGAAACAAGGGTAGAGGAGAGAGAATGAAAGCGAGGGATGGAGATAAGCAACTTTAATTCAAAGAGGGCTAAGTGTAGTGGGAGCATGTCACTGCTAAGCTCATATGATCACACATATGGTCCATTGTCGTGCTAACTGTGCTTAGTGTTTCATCTGCACTAATCGCAGCCTCCAGCAGTCCTGCTATCTCATAGCAGGACTTGTTGGGGAAAAAGGCCCACAGTGCATGGACCGGAAACCAGCACTACAAGGGGCGGAGTAAGGCCTTGTCTCCTGACGGGGAAATTCAACCGAAGGAAACCCATTTGTGCGAGTGGACAAAGCTTTCAGAAGGGGATGTTATGAAGTGGATTTCTACAGTGGCATGTCTACACTGTGTCCTTCTGAAAACCTTTACACCCACTTTTTCGGATGGCCGAATATTTGTGAGCCAATTAGGCAGTTACAATCCCAGCCTCCAGCAACAAATATGAAGCGGATAAATGTGAAATGCCACATTCACCCAGATTTTAGTTGGTTTAGCATCGGACTATAAATATTTACCTAAAGTTTTATTTTTCTACAACATCTACACAACTACATCTGCAAAAAATATATAAAAAATAGATGTAATAATTAGAAAATAATATAATATAGACAAATAAATGTATAGATATATAGTGTCTGAGGATTTTAGAATCCCAGCAGGTTCCATTACAAATCTCGACAGTGATTTGAAATCAGGACTTCGAGGTTAACGGGCTAAAATGCAGATTTAAGAGAATTCCCAGAGTGACGACTGAAAGAAGAATTCCTTGTCTAGTACAGTGACCTACAAAAAAAACAATTAATAAAGAGCCATTATCGGATCAAGGCCCTCCTCCCCCCCCCCTCCTCCCCCCCTTGGGAGAGGAGAGGACACACAAGAAAAGGGAAGGGGAAAAAATGAAATATAAAGGGCTTAAAGAAAAATAGAGACGGCAGGCCAGAAAGCATTTATCTTCTGTATCCCGTGTCTCTCTCCCATCTTCTTGCACGCGCCATTTTCCTTCCCTCCCCTCCCATCCAGAATAGGTCCGGGAGCTTTATGGTTGTGATGGATGACCGGCCCCGTTACTGGCCTTTGGCAGCGGCCGGGCCCCGGGGGACGGCAGGGGGCCGAAGGCTGAGTGCTCCGCGGTGTGTTCCTGCGTGCGCTGTGTGCGACTGTGTGCTTTTCAAAGTGTGCCCGCTCACTCCAGACTCCGGCGCTACGGCGTCGCGTGTCAACGATTTCCCCACGCCGCCGTGTGACCGCGGGCACAAGGGTTGTGTCCCTCAAGGCACGGGAAAAGATTTCCCTTTTTCACCGCCGTATCTGTGCTTGTCATCACACCGCCGACACACTGCCGCCAAGCACTGGCTCTTGGCCATGTTTATTTGTAACGATATTACAGTTTTCCTCAGTCGCTTTTGTACATTTCTCAGATCAGAATTGAAATTCTCCAAACTACCTGTTCAATCTTCACATCATTGTGTCAGTTGTGCACATCAAAAAAGCGGTTTCTCATTTCTTTGAACAAGTTGCAAATGCTTTGGTACATTCATGCAAATGATTATGCACAATTCTCTGCTCTTTCCTACATTATCAATTGCTTATGTCATGTTGATCAAAATGTATTGTAATGGGTATTTATTGAACAGTTTCACCCCCACAACATTTAGGCATTAGTTCATTGCATAAGTCTTTACATGCAAAATGGTTGAACAAGTTGTCATAATATGTCAAGCATATTTCTATACATTTCCATTCAACTTTTTTTCTAAATCTTGACTTTCTCTAAAGAAGGGAAATGTGCGAAGTGTTATATCGACCAACGATCAACCAGTTTACTGGAATAGCTCAAAGGTGCATCTCCTGAACCATGAACTGGCAAGTGTATATACAGCTGGAGCACAACACAATGTTACATTGTCTGAGAATTTGTGGCCCAACAGACAGGAACGTCAGGAGGTGTAGGATGACTGCACTGCAATTCATACAGCAATGCATGTACAGCTTACCCTAAGGAGATTTTCCCATGTTCACATTTCTAGCAATGACATGGTCTGTCAACAAATTACAGTGCACAGTCAAAGCGAAAATATGAATCTTTTCCAGTCTCTTGCAATCAATCTCCCACATACACTAAGGTGTAACTTACAATTTACAATAATTATCTTCAAAACTTTCGCCATGGTTTACATCAGAACTTCATCAGAACCCTCCAGAGTACACTGTTATTATATATTGACAACATGACTAAGGAATTTGACTGTCTTATCCGTACACAATGACACAAGGACTTGTCATTTTGATGGCACTGACATGTTCATTGACACAGATATTTACTTTTGAGAAACGAACTATGGATTTTGAGCAAGAGACTTGCTTTTGCATGAAATCCATGGTGTTTTGCTATTTGTACGAATACTTTTGAGAAATTGACTTACTGTACTGTTTTGCAAATTTCAATTCTGATCTGAGAAATGTACCAAAGCGACTGAGAAAAACTGTAACTCTATCCCTTAAAAAGTCCTGAAATGAAAATTGGCTCACTGAATGTTAATCATTCACACACACGTGTGAATGATTCAGTGTCTATTCTTCTTTTCTTCTCTAATATTCTTCTGTTAGGGCCATTTTGATTTGGTTTAAACACACGCAACGCTAGCACACACACACACCCACGCACGCACGCACGCACGCACGCACGCACGCACGCACACACACACACTCACACACACTAACAAATACACAGACACAACACACACACCTATACTGATTTGGGGTTTGATCTGATCTGCCATATGGTGTTTTTTACATTCCTAGTAATACTGGGACAGCTTGTGCCAAACAAGATACCCAACATAACATATTATGTTTTCTGTGCTAAGTATGTGTGCGTGTGTGTGTGTGTGTGTGTGTGTGTGTGTGTGTGTGTGTGTGTGTGTGTGTGTGTGTGTGTGTGCGTGCGTGCGTGCGTGCGTGCGTGCGTGCGTGCGTGCGTGTGTGTGTGTGTGTGTGTGTGTTCATCCTACACAACAGAGACAGTCAGAAAGAGAGAGATAGATAGATAGATAGATAGATAGATAGATAGATAGATAGATAGATAGATAGATAGATAGATAGATAGATAGATAGATAGATAGATAGATAGATAGATAGATAGATAGAAAGATAGAGAGATAGAAAGACAGCCAGCCAGACAGACAGATAGAAAGATAGGGAATGGATGGATGGACAGAAGGAGAAAGTGGACTCACAGTCAGCATCAGTAAAGAAGAGGAAGCTGAGCAGGAGCAGGCCAGGACTGGCAGAGTGCATCATGGGATACGTTGAAGCCCTCATGCTGAGCTCACTGCCTCACTGACCAATGGGAAGACAGAAACAGGCCCTCACAACCTGGGGACAAAGGTAGAGAGAAATGAAGTCGTTAGAATCCCACAAATACAAGAGGATGCAAAATTTAGTGCATTGCGCACACGCGCACACACACACACACACACACACACACACACACACACACACACACACACACACACACACACACACACACACACACACATACACACCCAGACACACACACACAGAGTCCCCTTAAGGGGATGGGCTGTTATACTGCAGCAGCTGTCGCTCCGGTCTTCATTAGAACCAACCTGACAAAGCCGGAGGTGTTCTTGTTGTGCGGCAGCCCGTGTCTTGTGTGTGCTTGTGTGTGCTTGTGTGTGATTCGTGTGTCAAGGTATGGCTGGGTATTGTTTAAAACATTACGATAGCAGGACAGATGCCAGTACCCTTTAAGTTATATGATACCTTGAGAACTTAAGACGCAAACCTTTTTATTCTACGTTATTCGATCTTAACTATCTTGTGACTGGAAGCATTCAGTGGGCTAAAACGCTCTCACTCTTTCCCTTTTCTTTATTATTTCTCCACAAATACATTTTGAAAGTGTTCAAATTATTGTGCAGTGTAATATTAAACATCCCAACAAACATTCTCAATCTAGCCACTAGCCAGTCAGTAACTAATCTTGCAGCCATTTATGCATTTTGTTTTATCAGACGCCACAGGCGTACTTTCAAACATTTGGTGGCATCTTGTTCTCGTCATGCTAAACTGCCAACTCCATCAAATACACCACGCTTGACTTCACCAGATAGTGTAGGTTGTCAATGCACACTGTAGTCACTGCGATAGTGGGCCATCACACATTGCATAAAAAAGAAAGAACGCTTGTGGTGATGGTCTAAGAGAAAAAACGTACAAATCAAATAAATAATCGACATAAAGGTAGAAAAAGGATAAAATAAGGTATCTTTTGACTGGCACCTATTTTGGTCGATAAGTAAAAGGTATACCAACACCCAACCCCTAGAAGTTATCACAACCAAGATGGCTACAACACACAGCAAGTATGCATATTCAAAACAGCGCCTGCCTGTACACTTTTCTTGATCGCAACAGAGAGCTCAGCCCCGTGCATCGCCCCTTTAACGGGGCGCCATCAATCCAGAACAAGATTTAAATTGAAAAAAATAATTAAATAAAATGGGGGATTAACAGAACAGCACTTTAATGTGTTTAGTTTTTTAAGATAAGACTTCATGACGTCAATACTGTACAGCTCGAGTGCTGCAAGAGCGGATTGACAGCTGTTATCTGCTCGCTGTGGTGCGCTTGTATTCTCAACCAACACACACATTGCAGCCCTCTAGCCCCAGTATCTGACTCACTCGGTTTTTAGGCTCTCCGTTAAAATACAGTGTTTATCACTCAAAAGACTCAGGGACGTCCCTCGTTCTCTCACCATGTGACTTTCATATTTTATTTCATTAGACATGCCTCTGATCCCCCACACCTCATGACTTGCTTCATCTTATCAGTTACTGTTTGTCATTGCATCAATTACTGTTTGATGTCTCTCCCTCTCCCACTCTCTCTCTGTGACTCTCTCTCTCCCTCTCTCTCCCTCTCTCTCCCTCTCTCTCTCTTTCTCTCTCTCTCTCTCTCTCTCTCTCTCTCTCTCTCTCTCTCTCTCTCTCTCTCTCTCTCTCTCTCTCTCTCTCTCTCTCTCTCTCTCTCTCTCTCTCTCTCTCTCTCTCTCTCTCTCTCACTCTCTATTTATATATATCTGCAGGGCCTGGTGTGTGTGTCTGGCTAGAGAACAGACAGGCATCTCTGTGTGTGCGTTTGTCACAGACCTCACAGCTCTGGGCATCAAACCACATGACACCTAGCAGATCCCAGGCTGCTGTCCAAAACATGACAGTGAGGAGAGGCAGAGTGATGAAGATAGGACCAGGCAGAAAGATGAGGACAGACTGGACAAGTGAGTTGATAAGGATTCGCATATGTGTGTGTTCTGATGCGTAATGAATGTGTTGCTTCAATGAACCTGCTGCCCCTTTCGGATCTTCGCGGGTGCATGCATGTGTGCTTTATGACCGCATGTTCACATCCAACGATTTCTACATGGTAGAGCGCACGGCATGCATATGTGTTTCTCAAGCACACGGGCGTGCATGTATGCGTCATGCACACACATCTGTCCACGTTGTGCCTGCCTGATAGGAAGTCTCTGCATGCAATCCAGGGACAAAATAGCAAAACATCTGCACACGCTTGAGCGCAAATTTGCATGTAATGTGTGTATGTGTGCATGTATTTTTTTATTGAAGCTGCCATAAAAATGGACTGAATCAACCGCAGTGTTGTGGTGCTAATCCCTTTGAACATTTAATTCCCTTTAGAAAATACTTTGTCATGCAATCTACAGGGCCCAGCACAGAGGCAACCATCTGGTTAAAACACAGAGGAAACCATCTGGGTCAAACACAGAGGCGGAGGTGGGGCACGGACACAGGAGCACTGTAGCACGGTAGCATCCCTAGTATTCCCTAAGCGCCGTACAAACAAACCCATGCTGGATTATCCCCTTGGTTCAGCCCAATACAATTGCTTTGGGATAACCTTGATCTCTCTTGGCACCATGGACTGTTTGGCACATTCAGACTTGGCTGCGAAATCGACACACAGGATTCCATCATCATGTAGGGTTCCGAAAACAAAGACAAGAAAAACTTAAACCAAGCACTTACTTTGAAATACGTAATGCCACTTTGTTATGGGCTTTTTATTATGGGCTACGTAGGCTTGGCTAATGTTATGTATATTTGTCGTAAAGCACATTGCATAGCATCAGATTAATGTGCTAAATAAATAAACATGCCTTGCCTTGTTAAGATGCACACGGTTTGGCTTATTTAAAGACATTCCAGTGCATGTACTTTGGTGTACATTTGCATAATTTAGTCTAATTGAGCACGATATGAATATGGATCAAATATGGTGGATGCTCTTCCATAATGGGTCACTGATGAAGCAGAAAGACCTGTGTGTGTGTGAGTGTGTGTGTCTGTGTGTGTGTGTGTGTGTGTGTGTGTATGTGTGTGTGTGTGTGTGTGTGTGTGTGTGTGTGTGTGTGTGTGTGTGTGTGTGTGTGTGTGTGTGTGTGTGTGTGTATGTGTGTGTGTGTGTGAGTGTGTGTGTGTGTGTGTTTGTTTGGGTATGTGGGTGGGTACAGGCGTGCGTGTGTTTGTGTGTGTGTGCATCCACATGAGATCCGAGAGAGAGAGAGGGAGATTGAGAGAGAGAGAGAGAGAGAGAGAGAGAGAGAGAGTCTGTAGGGTGTGTCTGTGTTGTGTGAGAGAGTTGGGGGGCTGACAGGCTATACAAAGAAAATGTTAGAAAACTGTGGGGGGGAGAGGGGGGGGATTTGTAGTGGCATACATTGTGGTTGAGATTGCTGAAACCAACGCAGAAGAGCGGAGGAAGGGAAGGCGCTGAAGGGGGGGCGACAAACATGGAACCACATAAAAGGGATGGCTGTGTGGGTGGGACAGGGCACGGGGGGGGGGACAGGGGGGCGTGTATAGAGAGACAAACGGCCTCAGCCACGGGGACGCAGCGTCACAGAAAGAGGCAGCGCCGGAGGCGACAGAGCGCTGAGAGGGGAGATACGGTTTGACACTCCCACCACTGGGCCACCAGACCCAATCAGACCCTAGTGTCCCACCGGGGTCCCCGTGCCCGGGCGGAGACGGGGCAGTAAAAGAGGCGTCTTCGTTCTTGCGTCCGTCGTGTTATGCATTTAAAACATGTTGTTGAGGTTTTGCAATCATTTCGACCTTAAAAAATAATAACCACATAATGGACGTGTGTATCTTAACTGTGTGCCTAGATGATTGCGTTGGTAACCACAAGCATTCATTAGGGACAAACCGAGAGAGAGAGAGAGAGAGAGAGAGAGAGAGAGAGAGAGAGAGAGAGAGAGAGAGAGAGAGAGAGAGAGTTTAGTTTAGAGTTTAGCAAAACTGCTAGTCTAGTGTGGGGGCCTTGAAGTAGGGTCTGGGGTTGGGGTTATAGATAGTCAACATTAATAACTGATAACTGGACCCTGAGCTCATAATGCTTGCAGCACAGAGGAGATGTGTTCCCCCCCAACAGAAATAAGAGATGAATAAAGTAGACCGACAGCTAGAGAGATGGAAGATGGGATGGAAAAACAGATTGATAGAGATAAGGAGGTGGACTGTTTGTCTGTCTGTCTGCACAGACATGTTTATCACTTTATTCCATCCAAAAAACATTTCCTCCTTCCCTCTACAAACCTCCCTCGTTGCCCACTCGTCTCACTTTCCATCTCCCTTTCTCTCTCTCTCTCTCTCTCTCTCTCTCTCTCTCTCTCTCTCTCTCTCTCTCTCTCTCTCTCTCTCTCTCTCTCTCTCTCTCTCTCTCTCTCCCTCTTACCCTCAGTGTCTCTCTCTTCCTCTCTCTCTCCTCCTCTCTGCTGAGCAGCTGCTGTGACGTGCCCTCCACCATTTGTTTAGCTGCCCTGCTGCCTATCTCCACAGTCCCAGCCTAACCTTTATCCTCCTCAGTGAGTCTTGGACTTGCCATATATCTCCCTGTCTTGTGTAATACAGCCGGGCCGTTGGAACGTCAATCAAAGTTTTGTGTATTTTCGGGCTTATTGCTGTTTTTCTCTTCCTCAGCTCAAGACAGAAAGCTCCAGAAAGCTGTTGCACTGGGTCCAAGAAAACCCCACAGGCCCGTCTTACTTAGACTATTCTCACATTAGTCTGATAACCTTCATCAGAAAGGTTTTTTACTCATAATTCTGTTTACGTTATTTGATAGACTATTAACAAAAAAAAGGCTCTAATCGACTGAAATGATTTAGATTTAACTTCCTCCATCTCTCCAGTGAATGTCCAATTACAATCATGACCATAAGTGTGGCCGTCGATAAATGAAGAAATAAAGAAATAAAGTGTGTGGAAACGGTGAGCCAAAAAGATTGTGGAGTGTGACCAATCGAAGAGTTGAGCCAGCTGTGACTAACAGTCCCATGCCGGGCCTCTATTGGACCATTTCTGGCACAAACAGCCAGAACATGTGCGTGTGTGTGTGTGTGGGAGAGAGATAGACAGGAAAGTAAGTGTAATGAAGTTGAGTAGATTAGCATGAGGTGGGTTTGTATGTATGTGTGTGTGTGTGTGTGTGTGTGTGTGTGTGTGCGTGTGTGTGTGTGTGTGTGTGTGTGTGTGTGTGTGTGTGTGTGTGTGTGTGTGTGTGTGTGTGTGTGCACACGTGAATGTGTGTGTGGGGGAGGCAACAACGTATAATTATCCATTTAGCCAGGGTTTAGTGGCATCCTCATTGGAAGCTAATTGAGCAGTGCAGAAGAGTGGGGGTGACACCGCTAGCTAGCGGTGTTCCAGAGGAGAGAGGGGTTTTGGTGCTGAAGGGGAGAAGCCAACAAGAAAGAGGGGGGGGGGGGGGGGGGGTGTCTACCACCCTGGTACTTAAAATGTGATGCATTCTTAGTGGTGCTTAGTTCAATTTCCTAGTGTGTGTGTGTGTATGTGTGTGTGTGTGTGTGTGTGTGTGTGTGTGTGTGTGTGTGTGTGTGTGTGTGTGTGTGTGTGTGTGTGTGTGTGTGTGGACGCGCAGTGAGTGCTTGTGTGCACATGTGTCCCAGCTCCATGATGTGATGCTGGCAGTGTACGGTGCAGTGTGGTGTGGCTGTAGGGGAAGCGGTCATCTCTTTAATGCGTTGCAGCCCGCGGATACATGGGGGTTCAGAGGGCAGGGGACGGGGGGGCGGTGAGGGAGCCCGTGGCGTGGCTACAGTGTGTCCGGCGCTCAGTGACAGGAGACACATGCTAGGATACAAGGCCCAGATGCGCGCATCATGCACTGGCACACACACACACACACACACACACACACACACACACACACACACACACACACACACACACACACACACACACACACACACACACACACACACAGTGGCTATGCCGTGACTCATGGCTGAAATAAGAAGAGTTTTCATGGAACTGATGCGCCTGCATGGACACAATGTAGGCATATGGACTGACAGACACAGACCATGGTGTGTACGTTGATATAGGCACAAAGAATTCAGGCAAATGCACAAGCGCGCACATCAACACACCTTTCTATGCAACCTCCCTCGTGTGCTGGGCCATTTAATAATTGAAAGGCCTTGAGCACCTCTCAAGCCAAATGCAATATTGATTCCTTCAACCCATGAGATTTTGTTTTTGAGAATTCCCTAAATTGAATGACAGTGCTCTCATTCACTTGTGACACTGATCTTCAAGGCAGATAAAGGTCTTCACAATAACAGCCATTCAACATGAACCAATACAAAGACACAACACAATCAAAGACACACCCGGGACAGACATGGGACGCAAGCACACATCTGCTTGCATGCACACAAACACACACACATACACACACACAAACACACACACACACGTGCATCTCATGCTAGGCGAAAGCACTGCAGTCACTGAGTGAACATCCTATCCTTTCCACATCACAGAAGATGCAGTGGGACGGGGCTCCACCGTAACACATCATCAACCTCCCTTCATCATAGCTAGTGTTTCTTTACTCAATGCTTAGATATCTCCCAATATCTAATTGTTCTTGATGGGCTTTAAGTAACCCAAATGAGGAGTAACCGTGTAAATCAGGCTGTCTGTAATATGACTGGCTTAGGCAATGCATGCTGGAAGGAAACATAGTGTTGAATCATCTGGACTCCGACCAAAAACTGGACTCCGACGTAATTAAAATGTCTCAAACCTCCCTATTGTGACAAATTAAAGTGCAGGCCTTCTTATCATCATAATGAATTGAAACCATCATTAGATCATGATATCCCTCTTTTCCGTCCATACGACACCGCGCTACGACAGGAAGACAAGGCTTTTAGTCAAAGAGATGACTCATATCCTGTTCAGAGGAGGACCCGCTGATGGGAGAGCTTCTAAACCCCTCCATGTCTGGAAGAAAACAAATACCGGCCGTCGAGTCCGGTATCGCTTACTGTGCAGCAATGGACGCATGAGAACACGCAAGACGTCGCGGCCATAAAGCACAACGCTCATGAAAAATCATAGTAATCTAGCATGATAACAGCATGACTACACATTGAAGGTCAAACAGGGGATAGAGTAGGGGCTAGCTGGGGGGGGGGTACTGGTTGGGGTGAGGGGGGAGTTGTACAAGGACAGAGCATTCCAGAAATAAATTCCTTGATCAATCTTCTGCAATGTCATGTTACAGCGACTCAGGGACTAGGATGGGGTTACATAGCCCTCCCTGGCTCTGATTGATTTTCACCAGTAAGGGAGTAAAGGAACATGAGCGCCACTCCTGATAACATGCAAATGTTGTGCCCGGATAGACGCACACACACACACAAACACACACACACACACACACACTGTGTGATGATAAATGATGATGTAATATTGGTTAACAATATATTTAATTCTGGCCCAATTTCGATCAATCATTCGGATCAATCAGAAGCGTGATTGTTTATTCAATGTACTTGAAATACACACAGACACACAGACACAGACACACACACACACACACACACACACACACACACACACACACACACACACACACACACACACACACACACACACACACACACACACACACAGGCACAGACACAGAGACCACACAGACACACATCATCACCCACAGGCATCTCCATAAAAGTAAAAAAAAACTTTTGAAGAGCCATGGCTATGCACTAAAATACCTAGTTTGTGTTTGTGGTTGTGTTGTATGAAAGAGCGCTTCATTGTTACGCTGTTAGGTGGGGTAGGACCCACACCCTAATATCGATATGCCAAAACAAGGATTTAACCCAGAAGCGTTGTGAACTATTTAGAACAATATTTGGACAGGAATATTACACCACAAGAATTTAGCAGCACTATCTCCCATAAAATAGGCAAACAGCACGCCGCATCATTATTCAAGATGGGTGCACCGTTTTAATGACGCCAGAAAAACGAAATGACCATAAAAGCAGTTAACTATGAAATAACTAAAATGTCACATCATACCATCACACATTATAAACCTGTCACTCTGGCAAGAGCTAGGAAATTAACACTGGAATAAGGGGAGAGGAAACACTGAGAGCTCCAGAGAAATAGGGTTGAGAGGGAGAGAGGGAGAGAGAGAGAGAGAGAGAGAGAGAGAGAGAGAGAGAGAGAGAGAGAGAGAGAGAGAGAGAGAGAGAGAGAGAGAGAGAGAGAGAGAGAGGCACATCACAGCCAACTCAATAATTAAGACTAGTGAGAATAAATATATAATGTGGACTTTTTCCACAAAGCGCAGCTGCCTACAGTCACTTGCCACCGATATATAGCACTGCAGAGAAACAGGAAATGGGACTAACATTCCCTGGAATCAGGGTTCACACTCCCAGGAAGCAGGACTGACAGTCCCAGGAAGTAGGAAAGGAAACAGGACTTAAAGTCTCAGGTAGGACAGACAGCGTTGCTAGCAGTCCCAGTGGACTGAGGAAACGGAAGGGGGACTAGCAGTCCCAGGAAGCATGGCTAACAGTCTGAGGAAACAGGAAGGGCCAGTAAGAAGGAGAGGCAGATGGGCCAACAGTCCAGGGAAGCAGGACTTGCAGTTGCAGGGAGCAGGCCTGGAGGTTGGACTAACGGTCTAGGAAGCAGGACTAACAGTCAGAGGAAGGAGGACAGGAAGCAGAACTATCAGTCAGAGGAAGCAGGACTAACAGTCAGAGGAAGGAGGACTACCAGTCAGGAAGCTGGACTGAAACAGCAGCCCCCAATCCCCTCGGTCGACCCACCCACCCGGAATGTTGCAACGGGAGTCGCCATGGTTACAGGGCTCCCAGATGATCCGCAGGTTGTCAGGGTGAATTAAGTCAAGATGGCTGAGTGCCGGTGCCTCCCGCCCAGCCCAGGGCCTGCTGCCTCCCCCTCAACCCAGCACCATCAGGAGGTCACCGCAGAGGTCCGTACCTCTGAGACGCCGTGTACATGTGACAGCAAGAGATAGTAAATAATGAGGCAGACAGAGTGTGTTTCTGTGTGTGTGTTTGTGTGGCTTTAAATGTGTGCCTTTAAGTATATCCATGGATTTGAGTGTGTATGGAACTTGAGAGACGTGTGAGATCCAAAACTTGGGAGGGGCTGGTCTCACAATGTTTTCTGAAGCTGAAGACTAGTGTGTTGCAGTGTTGTTCATCGAAACAACATCGATTTTACTCTTAGCAAAGCAGTTGGAAGCAGTGAATGTAAATATCTGTACAATATGTGAAGCTGTGTGTATGTGTGTACGTGTGTGAGTGTGTGTATGTGTGTGTGTGTGTGTGTGGGTGTGTGTGTGTGTGTGTGTGTGTGTGTGTGTGTGTGTGTGTGTGAGAGAGTGTGTGTGTGTGTGTGTGTGTGTGTGTGTGTGTGTGTGTGTGTGAGAGAGTGTGTGTGTGTATGTGTCTGTGTGTGTGTGTGTGTGTGTGTGTGTGTGTGAGAGAGTGTGTCTGTGTATGTGTGTGTGTGTGTGTGTGTGTGTGTGTGTTTGAGTGAGTGTTTGTGTGAGCAACTGTAAGCGCCCATCAGCTCCTCAGCATTCTGCTCCTTTCCTCCCTACTGTAAGACAAGCGCTGCATTCCTGCCACCAGTCATTACTGTGTGGACTGGAGAATACAGGGCTTTCCTCGGGAGGGCCGCACATCACACTCTGACGCCCACGCACGTGCGCGCACACACACAGGCCTGCACACAGCTATCAGATGTGCAGTCTTGCTACTAGTTGGTTACTTACAGCAGGAACACACAGAGGCTGTTGGCCCTGATGAAAGCTGGCATACATATTGCATTACCGGATGGCAGCTTCTTACTTGTAAAACATGCCAAAGACACTCATTCACACACACACACACACACACACACACACACACACACACACACACACACACACACACAGACACACACACACACACACACACACACACACACACACACACACACACACACACACACACACACACACACACACACACACACATTGTAATTGTGTGTTCACTTTGAATGTGAGATGGATGAGCTGTGCATTATGTCTATCAAAGCATGTCCTCATTTATCTGTGTCAGCGGTGTCTCTAATGATGTCATCCATCATTATGCGCTGCCATTGGGAGTGATTTAAAAGTCACGGGTCAGGGGGAAAGCTCATTGGTTGGTGGCATCCTGCACTCAAACATCAACATTAACGACATTGGTAAGATCCCTTCCATTGTAAACCATGTTTCCACTTAAGAAGCTTACACGACACACACAAAAGCTCACACAAGAGTTTAGGCTTAGCTTGGGACAGAGGAGGGGTCGGCAGGTTCAAGGAGCATAAACCCTCTGAATGAGTACTCTGCATGATGTCATGCTGTAAATACAATGCAAAGAACTTTGTAAGGCACGCAGAAGTCACAGAAACACCATTTAGACACATGCAAAATAAACAGTTATTCCCATTGAGGCTATTAAATCAATTTCTCTTCATGGGATTAATGATAAGCGTGGACTCAATGTGCCACAGGTAAGTCATTAAAACGGCATAATCCCGCTTTTCATTTCCATAATACACCATCTGATGCAGTGTGTCACGGCTTTTAATGGAAATATGTTGTGCTTGAGGTCCATTGTTGATCTGACGTTGCCTTAGATCAGCATTATGTGGAATGATGTCCATGGCTACAGGGGAGCTAAGGGTATTATACAGACACACAGATGTCTCCCCACAGCCCCTCCCCGTCTCTAAGAGGAAGGTCTGGTATGAGTTGAGATTCAAAAAGATTTGGAAATCTCAGCCAAGGCATTCCAACATAAATCACAGAACAATCAAGCTAAGAAATACAGCATTGTGGTTAACATAGTTTAGAGTAGTTTCGAGAAGGTATCAAGTGTATCAACACACAGCCAGAAGATGTACAGTATTAGTATTAGTAATAGTAATAGTACGGACAGTATTGGAGCACGGGATTAGAAGTGTGAAAAGGCGGATGCAATTTATAGTTAATCACCTGTTTTTCCCGTCCAATAACATTTTCTAGCACTTGTTTAAAACCCAAAATATTATAATCATAGATATAATTATAATGATAAGAATATAAATAAAGCTAATTCAAGTGATAAAATAACAAAGACAAGTATAACATACACATAAAATATCAAATGTTAATGTGCCTCTTTCTTCCTCATAATAACTTAAAGACACATTTTCCTGTACAACACGTAAACCTGTACAACTTTTACCCGTTACTGTTTCCAACATCCCATAATCATAATGGCGTGTAATGCTATGGGCTGATGCATGGCCCTGTGACTGGCCCATGCATCAACCCAGTAGAGAGTGCTCCTTCAGAGGCCCCTGGCAGGTTATAGCAGCACAGTGTGGAGGGAGAGGACCAAACACAAGGAGAGCGTTGCTGTGCTGCCCCTCTCAGTGGTATGAGGGACAGCGTGGGGAAGCTGGGGCCGTATGGGAGGGGTGTGGTGAATGTTCCCGCACCAGCAGGAGAGGACGGGAACTCATCTGGGTTGTCAAAATGATGAGTTGGTCATGCCTTGTTGTGAAGGGACTTACGTTCAGATTGTGTGTTTGTGTGTATGTGTGTATGTGTGT
>NC_044050.1:6387852-6390352 GCF_902167405.1 Gadus morhua | reverse complement strand
TGCGCTGTAGCGTCGACCGAGAGCTCGAAATGCGCTCGCCAACGGTGAGAGAGGGAAGGGTGAAGGGAGAGCGCAGCGAGGGCTGGGACCTGACGTCACGGCGACAAAGTATCCTCCGTGGACTCTGTAATGGTCATTTGATCCCGGCATTGATGGCAGGCCAGTAGCCCTCGGATAATATGCCTCTTCAATCGATGTAGGCAAATGACCATGTGGCGGCTGAATATGTGCAAGACTTTCCCCGTTTAGCCTCGTGAATGTATATTGTTATTGCTCAACAATGGAAACCTCACAACCTTATTCTTTTCTGGTGCGAACGAGATGGGCACAACTCGTATCAAATAAATAAATGTCATCAACAATGATTATTATGATCATTGCTTTGGAATTGTGTGTTTTTGTGTGTGTGTGTGTGTGTGTGTGTGTGTGTGTGTGTGTGTGTGTGTGTGTGTGTGTGTGTGTGTGTGTGTGTGTGTGTGTGTGTGTGTGTGTGTGTGTGTGTGTGTGTGTGTGTGTGTTTGGCCGCAGGTGCATGTGCCAGAGAGAGAGAAAGAAAAAAGGGCAAAATAAGCAATGACACCAAGTGACAGGGTGGTATAAAAACAACATTTAGGCAAACACAGACACACAAGCACGCACTCACGCACACACGTATCAGGGCGAGCTGACCTAGAACTGCAAACACAATCAACAGTGCAGCAGATTCCCATCAGCCC
Organism: Gadus morhua; assembly: GCF_902167405.1. Taxonomy (NCBI): domain Eukaryota; kingdom Metazoa; phylum Chordata; class Actinopteri; order Gadiformes; family Gadidae; genus Gadus; species Gadus morhua. The sequence goes on along the minus strand of NC_044050.1, from coordinate 6,389,636 downwards.
TATGCAAATGAGACAGGGAAGAGGAGCGCCCTATACACTTCTGTAGCACAAACAGCTCAGCTAAGTGCAAGTTTACAGGAGGGGAACACCACCTCAGCCTGATCACATGTATACCGCCACGTATCCCTCCACATGTCCCCTCACACTATTGGGTCATTTTAGACAGACTATTTTGTCCAGATCGAAAAGTGGCCCATTTTGTGGATCCATGTCATGAGGGAGCAGGAGGGTTGTTGCTTGTGGCTTAGTAGCCACTGTCAGGTAGACGGTGGACACTGGAGTTTGAGTTTGGCTGCAGGTCCATCAGACAGAAAGCCACCATTAGGGCCAGGCAATAATTGCATATCAAAGTTAATCGTCTTTGAATGGTACTGTATCTTCATGGAATGTAGATATCAACTCATGGTGATACGGTGGATAAGGTGATGTTTTAATTATCTAAATTGATGAAGAAGATATGCACGTAAAAATATAAACTATCAGCTTTCAAACATCAGTGAGAAAGGAAAAACTAGTTTTTGTCTGATACCATAATTGTCCGCATACCTCCATGTAAGGACCCTCACTAAACTGTTGAGAATGTTATTTAATACATAAGCATATCGTGATCGCATTTCGATATTGGGCAGAATTCACCATAATTATCCCGATAATAAATGTTTCCATATATCGCCCGGCTGTCACCAAATGGCATTGTAGTGAAACAGGGTAGAGAGGGGGAAGGTTGGAATCTAGATTTTTTTTGTAATGAAATTCATCAGAAGATCACACTTGTTCATGTTGTTCATATGAACCAGCCCTATCTCATGCTAAAACTAGCTATAACCTAACAATTGCCCTGCTGCAGATATACAATGTGCCAGTCTAGTTTTGTTTATAGAGTTACCAGTTGCGACTGTAGAGCCGGCCGGGGTTATGTAGTTAACATTTTGTAGGCTATCAGCGTAGCGTATTCACCTTATTCCCCCAGGGACTCATACAAGTAGACATGCCATGGTTGGGACTTCTTGAAATAGGCCTAACCTACGCAGAACAAAATACATCACTATAGTACACAGTCCTTCTAGACCTTTTACACAAATCCATTTGTAAGAACAGCTACATCTGCTGTTCTTTTTTGGCGTCCAGTATAGTTTCCATTTCACCTGAAGATGAAGTGCATTTTCCAGTCAGAAGAATTCAAGTCACAGATGCATTTATTAAATGGCATGGGGTATGTTGGTATTCAAGGAACAGAGACACTAGGATTTTAAATAAATAAAGTGTGAAGCCAGTAAAGTGCATTTTTGAGTTCTTGCTTTTGTCTACCAACATAATTACTATATGAAAGGAAGGGGGAGAGGCATGACATTTAATTAAACAACTCTGATCTCGCCTTTATACACACAACACTGGCCTGCAGTGACACACACACACACACACACACACACACACACACACACACACACACACACACACACACACACACACACACACACACACACACACACACACACACACACACACACACACCTAAATGTTCACAATACATCCACACACATGACCCCCCCCCCCACCCCCTCTCTCTCTCTCTCTCTCTCTCTCTCTCTCTCTCTCTCTCTCACTCTCTCACTCTCTGGCGTTAAAGAGGGGTTATTTATAACTTGACGTTATCTGATATCTCATTGTGATTCTTCCTCAGCTGACGGGTGATCAGTAGCTAAGGGGCCCGGTAACCGGAGCTGACACCCAGCGGGTCTGCACCTGCTCAATTACGCCTTTAACGTCACGCTGGGAGGAAGCTA
>NC_044050.1:6380352-6382852 GCF_902167405.1 Gadus morhua | reverse complement strand
ATGCGCAGAGAGACAGAGAGGGGATGGGAACAACATCTCTCTCAGAGTGCATTAGTGAGCGACTGAGGAGATTTGTAGGAGCTGTCGGGAGACGTCGTGTCAGTTTGTTTCCAGCACGGGCCGGGTCCTCATAAGAGCTAATCTGTCTGCACTCTGTCCTGCTCTCTGTCATATCTAACCAGCGCTCCGCCACAGCACTGCTCAGCAGACGGAGGGGATTAACGAGGGGCGGGATTCCATCGGAATCTATCGATTCAATTGGATTTCCGTTATCGGGGTCGCGATTCGATTTCTGTTTCTTCAAAATGATTCCTGATAAAAATGGATTCTCGTTTCAGTACATAGGGGAGCTCATTCCAGGATCTACCCTCCAGTCCAAATTGCGCTGGGAAAGGCGCTATGGCATATGATGGCATGAAAGCAGAGTGAAGTGTGCATACGATTGTCTGTTATTTAAGTTACATCAACTGATTGCAATCATGTAAACACACAAAGGCAAACCTAAGACAGAAGGGCAGACAACATATGCCAGACACCACAACAACAAGTTGGGGTATCATGCTTCAGGGTTGACACTCTTGTCTGTAACTCTGCTTCATTCATCACAAACAACAGATAACTCAACACATGACAGGGCCGTCCTATGGGAGGCCTTACACTTGTTACCTGCTCTCTGGGCTATACTAACGCCATTTCAATTATTTGAAGAAGACAATCACAAACTACCAACTCCCTTTCCCTCTTAGTTGATAGAAAACGCAGGGTGTGATATCTGGGTTAGATTTGCAAACACAGACAAGTCTATGGAGGATCAACTTTTTGACTGATACATGAAAGAAGGGGCCACTTAATGCTAATCCCATCTCCCATTTGCTTCCTTGATCAACTCTTCGAGAACAGTGGGTGGTGAGAGGCCGAGGTCTGGCAGGGAGGGGGATGAAACAGTCCAATCAATTAATGAATGACTAAATTCTTCTTCAATCGCTTATCCGCTCGACTGTAACGCAATTTCCGTTCCCTTACTGCCAAAGAGCTGTGAAAGTTAACAGTCCCTGGGAGTAGCATGAGTTTTTTTAATAATATTTGTCAAAGAAACTTCCGCAACATATAGCTGATAGTGCTCTATGGAAGTTTGTCCCCTTTTCTCGCCTCCCTGTGCTAAACCTATGTTACTGAAATGTATATTCCTCCCTCCAGAGCATGCTCCAATCCAGCCCTCTCTAAAACAACAGAAAATATTCAATGAAAGGATCGGAGATGGTGAGTTACTTTGACTAACAAGAACTGAACTACAATACAAAAACGTAAGCCAAACACTATTAAATATGTATAAATGAATACCTTAATTAAAATTAACACCATTAGTAAACATGAACACCATAAGTTAGCTATTACCAGACCATTAGTTAACTGTAACTAGTACTCTTCCTGTAACATGTTAACCCTTTCTTCATTTGTACATTTCATTTTGGCATGTTTGCTGCATGTATGCATATTGAACGAAAAACAGGGGGGGTTACAGTCTTTCTAATATGCATCAAAAAAGAAGCTTCTTAATCAAAACATCCAACACAACAGTGTGCCCTTAAATAAGACGCATCCTTCTAACGCCTGTATGAAAAAGTATGGCATTACCGGCACCAAACAGTTTGGACAGGGATGACAACACACAACAACAACACTTAAAAACAAGCCGTCCGGATACAAACAAGTCAATAATCAGTTGAGCAGACAGATGACTGATGATGACTGATTAGTTTTTTTCCTATTCAGGGAATAGCATGTTAATACACGGTGTCCCGGTAACCATCTAAACTCTATATTAAACCCCACTGATCCCCTTGTCTCTGTGGCAGGCTCGCGGTATAACGCTGTGTGCTTTGTGTTCAGCGCCTCACGAGGCGTCAGGCCTCATTGTAAGACATCGCCGGAGGTGTCCTTGTGATGGATCCGTTTCTGAAGATTGGGCCCAACAGCGCGCTAGCCAAACACCTGAGTCATCACGCCGGCCCTGCTCTTACACACACACGAGGAACGTGCTGAAGGATTACAGTGTGAGCGTGAGGTGAGCTGTGTGTGTGCAAACGGACGGCGAGCCAGCGAGTGTATCGGGTCTATCTGAGATGTTTATCTTCATTAGTTAAAAGATTACACTACTAAGGGTACCTACTCGCTGTGTGAGTAGTGGGACTCAGGCACACGCAGGCATGCAGTTGCAAACACACATAAACAACCTTCAACATATTGTCAGCTCAGATTAAAAGCACAATACAGCGAGACACACAAAAACGTACATGCGCACAAAAACACAAACAAACAAACCCTTAAGGGCCCAATTTCCTGTCTTTGGCTAACATGCTATTCCTCTCTGACCTCCCTAACATCCATGCCACGGTATCCATGGAAACCCCTCACAAAACCATTCAGTGGGAAGCCGAGCCTCAAACAACTGACAGGCACAAAAAACATAAAAGGTGCTTAACCCCACACACTGATTTCA
>NC_044050.1:6372852-6377852 GCF_902167405.1 Gadus morhua | reverse complement strand
AGTGGGTCAGCAGGGGCGGGCGGCCCCAGCTCAACTCTCAGCAGCCTTCTGGAAAGGCTTTTAAGGTATCCACCAGCAGTCCCTCGCTGGAGCATCTCAATATGATACACACACACTCTGACTGGTCAAGGAGGTCGCTGCAGGACACGCACATGAACCGCATGGTGGAAAAAGACACACCATGCACCAAACTTAAGACGGGCTGCTAAAGTACACAAACACACACACAGCAAGATGGCTTTTTTGTATCTTTTCTTTGTGCGGACGGAGTCCATCCTACGAACGCATCACGACTTGTTCTGACGGCAGTGTGCAGTAAAACACGAGATATCTATAATGCATATTATTTAGAATACATTATATCTGCCGACGGGTTGAATCCAGATGGATTTCGAGGACATTTTGTAAAAAGAAAACTATGACAAAAATGTCAAACCCAAAACAATGTTGGAGGGGTAACATCTCAGTAAATGCTTCATATATTTTTAGACAGTGTTATTTCTGGAATAATTAAAGTGCTGTTGGGATAGTATGTAACGTTACTTAAACTTGCAGTGTTGTGAAACGATAAGAAGACTTTCTCATTTTTCCTGACATAATGTGGTTTGTGTGCAATGTTGTCCCAGAAACGATAGAGTTGCAGTAGTGCTCCTCAGCCACTAGTCTGTGCTGTTACACCACTGCTGTGTGTTTGTGCTGCTGACCGACTTTCTATAGGCCTACAAGGACTAGGCCAATGATGGCAGAATACATTAAGTGGGAAATCTATTGACGTAAAGACCACTAGAGACTAATTTATAGATGGAAACTAGGAAGCGGGTCAATGCTGCTGTGCTCCCCCGCTTCAATGTCATAACAGCAACAAACAGCCTATCTGAATACATATCTAAATTCGTCCAATTATTTCCACTGTAAGTTAACAATGCATGTATTCGTGAACTTGTGTACCCTTCATTGTAAATTGTGAGGACCAGTAGTTAGCTACCTAGTTAAACTATACGAAGAGCTTCCAAAGCTAATTCAATCAATGGAAGGAAACGACTGCCACAGACTATTGTTTGGCGTCAGCTTCGATTTTTTCTCCTCCGAGTTTGTGCCGATACTGTTGTGGTTGTTTCCTTCCAGCAAGCTTCTTATGGTGTGCTTTCTGGTCGAGACCTTGCTCGTTAGAGGGAATGTGGATCACCTGTGCTGGCCCCACTGAGGTAATTAAGACCTCAACAGGGTTTTTACAACAGATCAGCACTTTGGAAAATAGATCATTCTGCAGGCAGGCCTTTTCTACTCTCTACTCCTCCTCCACTAGGGAAGCAGCAATGGGTTTGTCCTCATTTATAGAGATGGGACTTCGATTTCAGTTATTTGTAACCATAGTTTTGTAGAGGTAGCTCTTATGTAGTGTTTTCATGAAACCAATCTACTACCAGCGCCAGGCACTTTTTAGACCTCCCAAAACCTTCCTGTTATTTTCCATTGTAAGATCTTTGTTCTTTTGGTATAGCAACGTTTCATCTTTTGAAAGAATCACACTCTCTGGGTCAGATGTGTGAAACACATCGGCACTCAACAACGGCCCATATAATCCCAGAGGTATCAGACTAAAAAGCAGGCCGGTACAGTGGAATGGAGCTCCTTTTGAGATGTATTTTTGCATTTATTTGATGGCACATGCTGGTTCCCACAGCAGGCATGAAAAGAAGCCTTAAAGTGTGTGTCGTCTGGATCGGGGGAATTGGGTAAGGAGGCCAGGGGTGTCAGAGATACCACAGAGGAGACACATTTAACTCTCAAATATGGCAACACTCTGCAGAATAAACCACATCACTGGCATGATTACCCTTTTTTTAGAGAACCAATGACTTCCCCGTGACTCCTCTTTAGTAGTGCCAGTGTATTAAGACGCTACACATTTAAATAGATCAATATATTTTACAATCCTTTCATGGCGGGAGTAAATCTTGGTAAACATGTTTACACTTCAGAGGTGTGCGCGTGCCCTGTGCTAATTGAATTTTCTCCGGAACATTCTTGAGGGCGCTGAGGAATGAGTTGGCATCTTCAAGGACATCTCCGAGCTGCATGGAACACTTTTGCAGATACAATTTTTTTACGCATCTTGACTTGTGTTTATGGGGCTACGTTCGGGTTCGGAGATATGCGAGAGTTTGTTAAAATCATCGTTGCCATCGCACCTTCCCTCAGCCTCCTGTCTGAGCGTTGGCGTCAAGGTTTGCCCGTCCTAACGTGGACCCCGGGAGAGAAGACGGAGTAAATGGCGGCAGCAAAAGAGGAAGGGACATGTGGCTGTAGCTCCTGCTAACATCCACCATGCCAGTTGGTGGCATAACAATGAAGGACGGAAACAGATTTGAAATGTGCGTCAAGCGGTAATCCTACGCACAGAAATATTCAAACTTTGTTCAATTTTAAGCCAAGAGAACTACAGCTGTCAAGAGTTATTAGACTACCCCTAGAAAGTATTGGAGACTCGGTCCAACTCTATTCTGCAGATTTAGTTTTTTTTGTGAAGTGGGGGGGGAACAGGGGGATGGGGGGGAGCATGGAATTTCCGTAAAAATCCAAAATAAGATTAAAAAATTGACTATTAGCCTCGTTTGGCAGAGTAACACTTGGAGGCTGCAGAATTAACTGGCCAATACACTCCGCTTATTTCCAATTTTCCTTATGAAACAACCTTTAGAAAGCCCAACTGGGCTAAACACTAGCTTATTGTGTTGTCACTGTATTCAACGTTTCTATACTGTCCCATGTTTCTGCCGTCTGGTCAGGAATCTATCCTTGTGTAAGGCTCACTGTAACCGCAGGATAACTAAGTGTCTGTCCCCCCTCCCCCTCCTGGGAGGTGTGCATGCGGGTGCTTATCCAGCATGATAATATGCCATTTAACCAAAGAAATAAGGAATACAAATCACACAGGACCCTCTACCAGGGCCACCCGGATGTGAGGGTGCTGGGGGGGCCGGGGGCAAGCAGAAGGGCGTGATCTGAGAGGATTCTTCGGCATAGAGTGCAGAATTATCTAACGGCCGGGGCAGCAAATTACTCAGCCGCGTCCCACTTTGGAGACGCATCACAAGGCCAGCCGCTAGAGGCCAAGTGAGCGAGTGAGGGGGGGGGGGGGGGGGGGGGGGGGTGGAACGACATGAAGGAAGAAGGGGGAGGTGTGCGTGGGAGGTGGGGAACCAGGGGGTTGGTGAGTGGAGTAGGATGTGGGGCTGATGGAAAACAAAAAGGTCAAAGCGAGTGAGAGATGGAGGCTGTGGTAGGGAGGTGAGACGATGCCGCACCCCCAAACCTCACAGCTACAGTACAAGGGAACCGGTACCAAGGTACAAAGAATACTGCACATCTTGTTCCCGCCTGCCTTCAGGCCTGCACCTGACGGTCCGAGAGCTAAGCGTGCGTTTCCCCGTAGCAGGCAAAAAGAAAGAGAATCACCTCAGTGCCAATGTGCAAGAGTTAGGGAGAAAGAAAAACGTGGCGATATTTCTTTCCTCCCTATAAGGACAGACGGAGCGATATTTCTTTCCAGCCTTTTCCCTCCTCTCCTCTATTTCATCTCCCCTTACAGGACAGGGTGTTAATTTTAAAAAGGAATAAATAGAAAGGGATCAGGGCAGATCATGTCGTAGGGTTGGTTCCTGGCTCGGGCCAGCGTGACCTGACTTTATTATATTGAAGTCGCACGGCAAATGTTAGAGTGATATTGGAGTCGCGGTACCTAGCAAGGGACGAGAGTGCTGCTGGAGCAGAATCAAAATGGCCACTGAATTAGTGCGCTGGGGCGTCTAATGAAAGCTCCTAGTTTGACTCTGTCTAAGTGACCCATTTCTTTCCCCTTTCTCATTTCCCTCCCTTTGCTCTTTCGCTCTCTCTCTATTCACACCTCACAATCACACACATGCCTGCGTCTACCTGAGTCATTCAGTGTGTGTGTCTCTGTGTATGTATATATTGTATCTATATTCCTCTCTCTCTCTTCTGTCCCTCTCGTCTTGCTGATAGAGTGGCCCACCATCCTCCGCAGGGAGGAATCTGCATAAATTTCATTACGCCGTCTCAAGTCATAGAAGAGACTATTGTAATATGTGCTTGCCTCTGACCTCACCGGTGTTTTGGGGTTCAAGGACCCTCTGGGGGCCAGGGAAGGGGTCGGCTCAACCGGGTCAGCCATGATGAGGCATAAGAGGAAATATCATTTCCAATGACCAGAACTTCTAGCAGATGTATAAATGAATTCTAACTATTTTAGGGACAGAACATCTCAAATATAAAAAGTTTATTATAGGATACACCACATTGTTGCCTTTACTTTTTGAGTTTAAAGCCAATGATTGATTTTCTTCGGATGTTCAATGATCATTTGTGTGTGAGTGCTTTTGTTGCATTAGCTTTAAAAGCCAAAGAAAAGCTTTAAAAGCCCATATTTCTATTGAACTAGGTGTTGATGCATCAGTACAACCAAGTCCTTGCAAATAGTTCAAAAAAGAGGAAAAAAAAAAGGTCAATCTAACAACCTCATTCTTTTAATCGTATCCTAGAAGTTCCTCAATGGATATGAGAGAATGACCTTCTACCATCTATGGCATATTTAGAGTAAAATCAAAACCAAAAAAACACAAATTCTACCATTGAGTCACGTTTCCTCCATACTCAGGTTCACACTGTCATCCAACAGCCTGCTCACTCCATGATACAAAAGGACTGATGCATAACCAAGGTGCCAAACAGCTATTTCAGTGAACCACTGATGCCGCCTCTCACTTTGTTATGCAAAACAAAGCACGCGCCACCAATAAGTTGCTATTTTGCAACAAAGAACAAAGCAAGAAATAGGATTCGAACTGCGATTCATGGAATCTCCAACCGGTTTTACCCTAAATTATCATAATGGCTGGATGTTATTGAACACCTTCACACAGGAAGCAGAGTATCATTAATGTCCGAGAGAAAAAGAGTGTTTAAATTGGGGGGGGGGT
>NC_044050.1:6352852-6355352 GCF_902167405.1 Gadus morhua | reverse complement strand
GTCATTTCTAGAAATGTGAACATAGGAACATCTCCTTAGGGTCAACTGTACATGCATTGCTGTAGGAATTACAGTGCAGTCATCCTACAACTCCTGACGTTCCTGTCTGTTGGGCCACAAATTCTCAGGCAGCCTAACTCCTCTTCCTCTTCTTCTCTCTGGCTGTTGACCCTGTCCAATTCCTTGTCCTTCCATTGTCAGACAATGTAACATTGTGTTGTGCTCCAGCTATATATATACTTGCCAGTTCACCGTTCAGGAGATCCACCAAAGTCAAGATTCACCTGGTAGCAATTTACCAATTTAGGACAGATTTAGAAAAAAAAGTCTAATGGAAATGTATAGAAATATGCTTGACATATTATGACAACTTTTTCCACCATTTTGCATGTAAAGACTTATGCAATGAACTGATGCCTAAATGTTGTGGGGGTGAGACTATTCAATAGAGACCCATTACAATACATTTTGATCAACATGACATAAGCAATTGATAATGTAGGAAAGAGCAAAGAATTGTCCATAATCATTTGCATGAATGTACCAAAGCATTTGCAACTTTTTAAACTGCTTTTTGATGTGCACAAGTGACACAATGATGTGAAGATTGAACAGGTAGTTTTGAGAATTTCAATTCTGATCTGAGAAATGTACCAAAGCGCCTGAGAAAAACTGTAAATGAGGGAAACCGCAATTTTCGTATAACAACAATGTCGGCTTCTCACACATTGTAAAGGATATCATGACAAAACATTACAGTTTTTCTCAGTCGCTTTGGTACATTTCTCAGATCAGAATTGAAATTTGCAAAGCAGTAAGTGCATTACTCAAAACAATGCGTTCAAATAGCAAAACACCATTGATTACCTGCAAAAGCCAGTCTCTTGCTCAAAATCCTTAGTTCATCTCTCAAAAGTAAATATCTGTTTCAATGAACAAGTCAGTGCCATCAGAATGACAAGTCCTTGTGTCATTGTCTACGGATAAGACAGTAAAATTGCTTAGTCGTGTTTTCAATATAATAGTCTACTCTGGAGGGATGTTCTGATGTAAACTATGGCTAAAGTTTTGAAGACAATTATTGTAAATTTTAAGTTACACCTTAGTGTATGTGGGAGATTGATTGCAAGAGAGCTTTGACTGTTTGTACTGTAATTTATTTGACAGGCCATGTCATTGCTAGAAATGTGTACATAGGAAAATCTCCTTAGACATATTATGACAACTTGTTCAACCATTTTGCATGCAATGAACTAATACCTAAATGTTGTGGGGGTGAGACTATTCCATAGAGACCATTACAATACATTTTGATCAACATGACATAAGCAATTAATAATGTAGGAAAGAGCAGAGAATTGTACATAATCATGTGCATGGATGTACCAAAGCATTTGCAACGTGTTCAAATAAATGAGAAACTGTTTTTTTCATGTGCACAAGTGACACACTGATGTGAAGATTGAACAGGTAGTTTTGAGAATTTCAATTCTGATCTGAGAAATGAACCAAAGCAACTGAGAAAAACTGTAAAGGCGGGAGACATATCCAGAGAAAGTTACTCAGAAAAAGGGGGCTCAGGACTGCAAACCACACAAGATGCCATAACTTTGACTGAGCATTGAAAACATATTTTTACAAAAAAGACAACCCCCGCAATACTAAACGGACCGCATTTATATTGCACGTTCTGAAACTGTGGACACTCAAAGTGCGTTACGATGCGTGCTTCAGCCATTCACACAACAACCATACACCCATGACAGTGTCACCCATACAAGGTGACAGGCCGCTAGTCAGGGGCAGTTACGCTGAGGTGTCTTGCTCAAGGACACCCCGACACTAAGCTAGGAGAAGCCTGCGCTCTAAATATATAGTTATATATATCTGTCTGTCTGGTAGGCTGACTGTCTGACATTCTGTCTCTACTGTTTATCAATCAAGGTCATATTGTCATTCTGCAGATGTAGTACTGCTAGTGTTGCTGGTTCGATCCCTGGCTCCTCCTCGCTTAGTGTCAGGGTGTGAATAAGATAAATTAAGAGACATAAAGATATATAAAGATATATAAATGTATAGACTGATGGATAGATAGATGGTTAGATAGACAGACAGATAGATAGATAGACAGATAGATAGACAGATAGATAGACAGACAGATAGACAGACAGACAGATAGACAGACAGATAGATAGATAGACAGACAGATAGACAGACAGAAAGACAGACAGATAGACAGATAGATAGACAGACACACAGACAGACAGACAGACAGATAGACAGATAGACAGATAGATAGATAGATAGATAGATAGATAGATAGATAGATAGATAGATAGATAGATAGATAGATAGTGATAAATATGGAAATAAAGTAAAGATATGTATACATACATGTTTGTATAGATTGATAGATAGAGAGAGAGATAGTTAGAATTATAGATTGATAGATCAATGGATTGATCGCAAAATTTATATTTAGATACAGAGATGGATCAAT
>NC_044050.1:6322852-6330352 GCF_902167405.1 Gadus morhua | reverse complement strand
GAGCGCGTGTCAAATGTCACTTCAGACTGATGACGGCGACGACGACGCGCGCGCTGAGGTAAGCGCGGCAGGAGAAATGAACGCTCGATTGTACGCGTGGAATGGAAAAAGTGTGAAGAGCGTGCCGGTATGTGCATGCGCGCGAGTGTGAGCTTGTGTGTGTGTGTGTGTGTGTGTGTGTGTGTGTGTGTGTGTGTGTGTGTGTGTGTGTGTGTGTGTGTGTGTGTGTGTGTGTGTGTGTGTGTGTGTGTGTGTCTGTCTGTGTGTCTGTGTGTTGGTATGTGTGTGAGAGAAAGTGGGAGGGATAATTTTGACATCGATATCGCTATTCGGGCAACGCGGGACGCTTCTCGAGCGCTGAGGGAGTATTTGTGGCTCCCAGCCACGGTTCGTCCCAGGTGCGGTCACAATAACCCGGGGTAAGGGTACCCTCAGGTGTAGTCATCAACACTGCTTCTGTCTGCGGTTCTCTAGCTCTTTGAACCCAACGCTGATCAAATATGCCAGCAGATGATGATGCAATGATGTGAATATTTTTCCAGATTTTAAAGATTGGTGTACTGTATTTATAATAGCTATAGTGAAGCCTGGATAGTGTTTTGGTAAAGAGTGTTTTATTTAAATCCCTTTAAAGGTGGAACATTGTGGAAGGCAAGCACAGAGACGGCGAGAGAGGAGGGATGGACAAACAATGGACAGGTGATGGAGAGATCTCTCTCCTGCACAATGAACCTCATGGTTACAGCAGAGAATGTGTCCTATGGTGCACAATCCTCTTTTCTCCTTTCCCTGTTCCCCTTCCTATTCCTGAGTCACCACTTCATCTGTCCCCCAGCCCCCAGCACCCATTCCCCCCCCCCCCCCCCCCCCCCCCCCGCTCCTCCTCGGGGTCTGTCCCTCGCTCGCCCCTCCCTTGTCCTCTCCGTCTCGTCCTTCTCCACTTCTGAAGGAGTGTTTTCCTTTATTCTTCTTCATCTCTATTCATCTGTTCATCTCTTTCTGGCCTTATCTCTATCTCTCTCTCTCTCTCTCTCTCTCTCTCTCTCTCTCTCTCTCTCTCTCTCTCTCTCTCTCTCTCTCTCTCTCTCTCTCTCTCTCTCTCTCTCTCTCTCTCTCTCTCTCTCTCTCTCTCTCTCTCTCTCTCTCTCTCCCTCTAACTCTCTGTCTCTGTCTATTTCTCTCTCCATGAGCATGTCTTGTTTGTTCGCTCGCCCAAATGTCTGCAACATCCTGTGCTCTATTTACAGAGCATGTGGGATGCAATGTGTGTATGTGTGTGTGTGTGTGTGTGTGTGTGTGTGTGTGTGTGTGTGTGTGTGTGAGTGTGTTTAGTGTAAGTGTCAGCATTGGACCGTGTGCAACACTGTATCAGAGCCCAGATCTACAAATTGTTGTATTTTTTGTTCACAGTATTATATCAAATATATAATATATATATAATATAACGTGGAAATAAACGTATCAAAGGGCAAATGAGACAACATAGAGTGCTTATCTTCACACACACATGCATATGCACAGGTTCATGCATGTTGGTTTGCATGTTTCCACGCCAGTTACAAGAGAACTTGAGCATCTTAGAACAATCAGTGTCACACACTACATTGAGGATCAATCATCCAAAAAATCAATGCGTCGATTGGTTCATTTGTTAATCAATAAAGTCATCCCCCACTCCCCCATAGCAGCCAAAGGGCAAAGGGGTACAAAGAAAACGATCTGAAGCAGAATAGTGACAGTGCTTATAGGTAAGTGTATTAGAGCTCTTTGTTTGTATGTTTGTGTCTATCCTCTTTGCAGAGCGATTTACCTCCAGTGAGTGACGCAGGCGACAGAGTGCTGGGCTAAAGCCAGGCAGGATTTGACGGTGGAAGCGGGGCGATGGCATCAGTTGTGCTGCGCTGGCTGTTTCAGAGGTACGTCTCTCTGTCATGATTCAGCTGCATCATGTAAATATATATGTCTTTATCTAAGTGGATGGATGTGCATGTGCACGGGTTTGTTTCGCGCCGGTTGTGTCATAGTGAGTTTTGCACATGTAGCCCTGAATGTAGTGATGTGTAGCATATAAATAAAATAACATGGAACCAGTCAAATGGTTCTCAAGATTCAAGATTCATGAAAACTTTGCTTATCCCCAGGGGGCAATTAAGGGTAAGGCACTTAGAACAGACATTGCAACAATGACAAACACCACTAAAAGTAGATAAATAACTTATGGACAATAAAAAAAGAGATATGTTCTGGGAGGGGTTAAAGATAGTGGGAATATATATAAATACATACAGGGTGGAAATAGGACTCCGGTATTGAGACAATGCCGTTGAAAGACAGAAATGAATGAAAAACTGAATCTTCTGCTTATAAAGGATCTCAATGGCTCTCGCCATTTATGTGTTTCCATGTATTTTTGTTTATTTGTAGTTCAAATTTCATGACCATGCTGTGACATGGCCTACATATCCCCTGCCAGAGAATTGGTGACTTCCCCTCTCTTTTCCACAGCACATTCTGCTACCGAAACGCTGTCTATAAAGCTGACTGAATACCGCAGTTACACCGCACTGAAACCTACTTAAATTAGACCAATCGGAGAGCCAATGCGACCTTCTTGGTCTGTGTAAATCTAAACATATTAAAATACATTTCATTTGTTATTTTTTTCTCACTGTAACAACTGGCTCAGCAAAACAAACACACCGCAGATTATTCAGAATGTGTGTCTGGGCCGGCTTGGCTGTACTGACACGTTATTATACTTTAAGCCCTTATGCTCCCTGCATCTTTCCCTCCCTCCCACCCTCCCTCCCTCTCTTTCCCTCTCTCTTTCTTTCTTTCTCTCTCTCTCTTGCATATCCTCTCTCTCTGCCTTCCTCCCCTACCCCACCCTTCCCTACCCCTATTGGACTCTCTCCATTCCCCCGTCCTCTCCTTCCTCGGACCGGTACGAGATGCCTTCTGCTGAGGGGGAACAGAAGAGAGAGGGAGGTAGGCATTAGAGACATTGTCTCTGTGTTTTGCACTTTTCATGTTGAAGGTCGTCCGGCACCTTGTGCCTCGTACTCGCGCTACAAGCGAGGAGGACTTTGTTGTAAGGCGTGCCGTTGTTTGTGCATTTCAGGGGGAGAAAGCAGGATATTCTAGAAAGTAGGGCACGGCGACCACCCAGGGGTTTTAAATGCTCTCAGGGCACCAAGGCAACACAGTCCAGAATACAGGGAACAATGCAAAAGTAGAAATGCAATTCACACAGCATCGAAGGAGAGCAGAGAATGGAAGATAGAAGGCATGCTGCTCCTGCACGGACACACGGCAGGACACACGGACGTGATGATCGGAGGTTTCACTACACTGCTGCACGTGCAGACGCTGAGGAACACACACACAAACACACACACACTCACACATAGATGGACTCATTCACATTCACACATTCATTTATACACACACAAACACAAATAAGTACAACCAAAATATTGATGTCACAGTTGGATACTAATATTCAAACACATAAAAATGGAGACCAAAATACATCCAGGACATACAGATAAAACACCTTGAGGCGCCCCCCCCAAAATATTGACGCATCTGAATACACAGACCAACTCAGAGACAGAGAGAGAAACAGACAGATACAAAATGAAACACACGCACACAAATGCGCACACACTCACACACCCATGCAAAAACACACACACACACACACACACACACACACACACACACACACACACACACACACACACACACACATCCACACACACACACACACACACACACACACACACACACACACACACACACACACACACACACACACACACACACACACACACACACACACACACACACACACAGACAAATGTATTCAAAGATCAACATCCAACACTAAATCAAGCACACACAGATACACAGATCTACGTATATCTAACCCAAACATGCCCAAACAAACTCACACACGTGCACCACCTAAGCATATCTACACACACACAGACACACAGACACACACACACACACACACACACACACACACACACACACACACACACACACACACACACACACACACACACACACAGACACAGACACAGACACAGACACACACACACACACACACACACACACACACACACACACACACACACACACACACACACACACACACACACACACACACACACACACACACACACACACAAACACACACAGACAAATGTATTCAAAGATCAACATCCAACACTAAATCAAGCACACACAGATACACAGATCTACATATATCTAACCCAAACATGCCCAAACAAACTCACACACGTGCACAAACCTAAGCATATCCGTACACACACACACACACACACACACACACACACACACACACACACACACACACACACACACACACACACACACACACACACACACACACACACACACACACACACACAGACATACACACTAACACACACACACACACACACACACACACACACACACACACACACACACACACACACACACACACACACACACACACACACACACACACACACACACACACACACACACACACACACACACCCTGACAAATGTATTCAAAGATCAACATCCAACACTAAATCAAGCACACACAGATACACAGATCTACATATATCTAACATGGCCTGATAAACATCCAGACTTTATGAGCCCTCCCTGCAGTGTCAACCTGCTGCAGTGGGCCAGCCTATCTCTTTCCTGCCTGACAGGCCCCGGAGCCATGAGGTGCAGAGCTCCACTCTATCGACCCACCTCGCCCTTTAATGGATATGAATGGGATCCGCCCTGATTGCTTTTGAATCGGATCACAGCAGCGGTGGCTTAACGTGTCCTTTGACCCCTGTCGGGGTGGGGGGGGGGGTTGGGGGGGGGGCGCATTTGTGTTGTTTGTTTGTTTTTACGCGTTAGCTCTCGTTAGCTTTCATTTCTCTCCATTACCATAAAATAGACCCCCAACGAATAACCAGGGATTCACGCTGCTGGGAGAATCCCTTCAGCAAAAGGTCCTGTTTGTAGAAAGCTTAAACTGAGTTCCAACAGAAGTCCCGGGGGGAATAAGCCAATGAAAGGGCTTTAAAGGAGGGCATGGAGAGGGCCAATAGTGGGTATAAGGAGGGGTGGTGAGGGGGAACAGTCCCCTCTGAGAGGAGCAGAGTTATCAATAAAGCTATTGATATTATCGTTATCCTCTCGCAGGTCCTCACCCCTGCACCGTGTCTCAATTTGGATATTGATTACGGAATGTAATCCACACAGCGAAAAACAGAATTGACCCTGATCTCCGCTCAGGGGTCAAATCACTCTGGGACATTACAGGTGGTATAAGTGCAATGTTGAATTTTTGTAAAAAACAACAAAAAAAACACAAAGTTCAAGACTTGAGTATGTGAAAGACATCAAAACAGCGATGTCCAGTGTGCATTGTGTCAATTACGTTGACTGTGGGTGAAGGGGGTTCAGAGTGTGGAGCCGAAGAGGTAATGTAGATTTTAAAGATGTCTCCTATAGTCAATACACTCATCGTTAAACATTATGACACTTGAGTCCTAATTGATGACCTAAGGGCTACAAATGAGTTGAATCAAATACACACATTGCCTTTATTTCAGGACTATCAAACAATTAAAAAAGATTAATCGCGATTAATCGCGTATGTACTTAATAAGCAAAAACTAGACCAAGTGATCTTGAGAGTTTTATTGACCTGCTCTTGACTCACTCACACAAATTTACGGAACACAACCAATTTGGGAAAATGTCAGTCACTTACTGCAAGTGTAATTTAATTTAAAGTAAGTGGAACTAAAAACAAAAATGAATTTTGATATTAATGTTGACCTTCTGTGGGTAAAATCTCTCAAAATCACAGTTAAAAAATTATAAAAAGGTAACTTGTGTTAATGTGTCAAATTTGTTTTAATTGATTTAAAATAAGATTGCATTAACGCGTTATTATTGTGCTTATTTTAACAGCCCTACTTTATCGATGGTTTTAACTTGTAGAGCTACACCGGCAGCGCACAAAACTCTATTCATAAACAATGTAAGTAAATTCAAGTGCGTTAAAACAAATATATAAATAACATTTTCAATCTTCACAATAATGAACACATTTCCTTTTACCGTACATTGACTCCATTTTCTCTAACTGTGTCTGTTGAAAGGAACAGATCTAATGACAACGTTTAAAATCCCATTACAGCTCGCCTCGTGTTTGATTGGAAGGATTTGGGGTTATTCCTCCTTGTTTGTGTGGTAACTAAAACAGCCCCCACCTGTATGTAATGTAATTTCATCCGTACAAAGTGTACGTCATCCCAGCAGATGGAAACTCAGAACGAAACACATCTCTGCACCCAAACACATTTCTCTCGCTCCTTTTTTTTCTTCAAAGATTCAAATGCAACACACGTTTTAAACACGGAAGAAGCAGATTAATTCAGTCGAAGACTAAATGAAAAAGGAATTCTAAAGACTGAAGAAAATGAATGCATTGTTGGATAGCTTTGGCCTTTTGTGCTCCGTTAAAGTAGACCTGGTATTCAGTGGGAAGTGGTCTACAATTTTTTTCACTAAGTATTTTTCGATTTCTTCTTCCAAGGCATTGATTCCATTCTTCATTCATAACATTATCACCAAGTCTCTTATCATCACGCAATAAATGAACAGGAAACGTGCTGAGGGCATAACAAATAACTCCTGCCTCGGAGCAGCTCCGAGCCAATAGTCTCGGTGATGTGGACGCGAACGTGAGAGACGGCAGATGAGTCACCGCGTTAAAGAGGAAACAATGGAACACAGCCGCCAGGTAGGAAGTCCTGGAGCTGTTGCCCTTTCCCTGCACCTCGTAGGTCACTGCTCAGCTGTAACCCTGGGCACAACCATGACGCTTAGTCTACCTATCCTCTACGGTAGTGTATCGGCAGCCTTGGTGGCTCAGGCCTTCTGTGTTCAGGAGGCAGAGAGTCCTGCTACAGTGGAGCAGGACCCTCAATACCCAAGGCAATGAGCAGAGCAGGGCCTGGGAGGCACTGCGGGATCAGCAGGCTTTAATCAAACTAGGTGCCTCTATTTCTATGGCTTAATTCACATTTCATATTGGGGCCTGAGGTCGACTACTATTCTTTTGCCCTCGGGTCAAATTGGAGATTGCTCATTTTTATTTATATGCACTATGCTGTCAAAATAGGTATGAACATACAACCTCCACCTTACCTAACTTAAAAATACTCTGTAATAACATAATAATAACTAACTCTAAGATAGCTTCAAGTGTCCCAATCCCAACCATAAAAGTAACAAAAAGCTAACCTGAACAAATCCAAACATTGTTTTGTCCTACAGAAGGTTAGTCAGAACCGTCCATGGTCACTTTGAAGATGACCCCATGGGATGAGACCAGACTTGAGGGTGGATAGATGTTGTTGAACAGTTTCATGGATTGTTTGTGCATGTGTCTGTGTGCGT
>NC_044050.1:6310352-6317852 GCF_902167405.1 Gadus morhua | reverse complement strand
GTATGCAGAGGCCGAGGCCACTCAGAGTCTGGTTTAGAGCAGTTATTTCGGACCCCTTGACCAGCAGTCCTGCTCCTATCAGCCCCAGGACCAAGAAGTTCAGGGGGATGCCCAGGGCAAGGTTCAGTTTGTTTGGATTAAGTATAGATTGAGTCCACAGACCAAAAAAAACGGATGCGTTACAGCTGTTGTTCTCCGTATCATTGTCCCGGTAACAAACTGTTAAAAGCTGAGGTAAATTGAATGGCAACCAGAAGAGACTGTGTGTGGTTATACAGATGTGGAATGTGTACTACAGCTATAATAACGAAGTGTGAAAAAGTGTCAGAAAGAAAAAATCAATTAAAAAGTATTTATACAAAGCGGTATGAATCTTCAAACCTGATAAATAACAAGACCTCCTGTGCTTTGAGACCCTGTCAGCAGTGATGGAAAAACTGTTGCAAATGACAAAGCATATAGATCAAGAGATGCAAATTCATACCTTCTAATTGCCATTTAAACCAATGGCAGCGGGAGTGCGGTACAGAGAATGAAACAACCTTGCCATGCCTTTGCATACCAGTTAAATACATGAGTGTTTATGTCACAAAACCTTTACATGAAAGGTCCTCCCGTTCGCTAGTAGTAGATATATCCAGTGTATGCATTTTAAAACTATCACTAGGGATCCACTATTAAATGGGTTTTGTTGTGACAGTAGGTAAGAACAAGAAGCTTATTGAGAAAGAAGAAATCATTTTACAAAATGAATCACAACAACCAAATTGAATAAAATAATTAAGAAACAAATGCATTTATTGAATAAACAAATAATGAAATGCAGGGGAACAAAATGACCGGCTCTTCAAAACAAGTCTACCAATGTCTGGCCAACACAACTGGACATGATGGATACGAATGTGAGGGGAATATAGGAGGCGCTCTGCAGTGCAGAATAAGTAATAGAAAGGAACAGTATCCATGATTAGGGTCTGGTCAAAGGAAAGTGTCTCGCTGCGCTTCGGTGCCTGGGCCTGCTTGTCACAACATAACAGGTTGGAGGTGCAAAAGCAGGTGTCTAACATGACACTTCTGCTGTTCACATGTCGAATGATGATTCAGTACGGAAGGCCATTAACTACTTAACTAAAATGCTGCCTTTTATGGGCACACAAATACAGATAGAGGCAGGGAAAATATCATGATACGCCACAAAGTAGCACAATAATGTATTGGATATATAATATATAACCAAACATGTCGAGTCACACATTCCGGAAGCTACCAAGGAAGCAACATAGCTTGTACTACTGTTCAACAAGCAGTGTGCACGTCGGACAGCTGTGGGAGCTGACCAGCCTATAAAACAATGCCATCATTGATAAATATCACCTGGCTCCAGCCGTAGCTCCAATTTATAGGTTAAAACTCAACTTAAAATAGCCGAAGGTGAAAGTCATAAATTTCGGCTGTAAATGTCAGGGGCAAGGAGGCGCTAGGCGGATAACGTGTCAGGCTCGTGTTTAATAAAGACAGTAGCATGTTAGCACTAGCGGTTACGTTTTCTGCCTTTTGTTTAATGAAGACAGTAGCGTGTTAGCGCTAGCGGTTATGTTTTCTGGCTCTTGTTAAATTAAGATAATAGCGTGTTAGTGCTAACGGTTACGTTTTTTTTCTCTCTGCAATTCCTTCAGGATGACTGATGACACGCTATGTAAAATGATCTGGTGTTTTAACATAGTTTGGGGGAGAAATATTTGTTTCAAATGCCTGTTGACTTAATTAGCTTTGAGTCACGGGGCACAGCACACACACTTGCATTCAACTCATTTTGTTGGTGTAATATACATCATATTGATACAAATCCAATTCTGGCATGGCCTATTTCCTTTTCCTCTTTTCGCTCTCTCCCTTTGCCTGTGTCACGCTTTGGGCACACCTGCATGTTGGATGTGATGTTAACATACATCAGCCACTGCACATCGCAAACCGAAAGGTTGGAATGATCCAGAACATATTTTAACTTTCAAATCAAAATAACAAAACATCATCTTACTCATGATGACTTAGAGCACCTTAATACAACAAACTTCCCATATTTACGTAATTAGGAAAATATAATACATAAGCATACATGTCTTCTCTTGGCTAAACAATTGGCATGTATGTGAATGGGGTTAGCATGTGTGCATGGCTAGCTCATATCACAGCATTCCACAGTCTACCACCCTAGACAGAAAACAAAGATGTAACATTTTTTCATGCCTTGCCTCAGGGCAGAACTCAGCTTTGATCAGTCAAAGAAAAAATAAAAAGGAAAATAAAAAATATTAAACAAGTTAATAAATAATTATATATGATAAACTACGCATGAGAATGTACATGTTAGGGCACCAAAGCCTGCCATAACAAAACCTCAGATCGCTTATCTTCCCAATAGAACCTTTGAAGCTCATAATGTAATACTCTGATACACAGCATACCACTTTTTTAAACCTTTTAGGACAGACAGACAGGTAGACTGGCAGCAGTGTATCTCCACCCACAAAAATGAGATCTCGGGTACAAGATAAACAAAGAGTAATTCCTAAAATGCCGTGGACTCTCCATGACTCTCCATCGCGCCAAACGGCGATGAAACCACGTCACGCCGCAGCAGGGCGGCCTGTACCAGCAGGGAGCTGCTACCTCAGGACCACCACGGGGGGCCCCGCCGCCAGATTCTAGATCCACATAAAAGACCCCACCTGCAGCTCCCTATCCCAGGGAGAGGGGGAAGCGGGCCTCTGATGGGTATTAGTATCAGAGAGCGTCGCATCGGACCGTGGACTGCGTTTAGAGAATGGGAAAGCCCTTTTTTCCCAGAAGGCAACAGCCACAGGATGTGGACGCATGGCGGGGAACCCCGGTTGCGATGCGTGTTTGTTTTGCTTGTTTGTTTGTTTTGGGCTCACACTGAGGGCAAGAGACTCCATGGAGTCGGGTTGTGAGCAGGGACTACAAAAGGGAGCCGGCGCTGTCCACCGATGAATACAAGCTAGTCATTTTACCTTAAATGTTAATGAAACCATGGTTGAACTCTTAGGAACATGGATATAGGGAGAGAAGAAAACGAAACACACATAGTTTATGCAAAAATATGATAATGGCTACAGTAGTCTGACCTTGGTTTGCTTGCTTTGCCAAAATATCCACAAAGTGCTGAAAATAGGTTATTTTCGCATAATTGAATGATTTAGAATATGCAGAAATGATAAATTATTGTCCTCTAACTGAAGTAACAAATAGTTATCGTTCACCTCTAAAGGTGGCACTACAAATTAAACACTGCTTAAATGCGAATGTTAACTTGATCTCAACCTTCACACATGGACCAGAAAACAAAGGTATTTTTGTGATTGCGAGACGAAGTACGAGCAGGCCTACAACATTCCATCACAAATAACATTGTTTAAACGTCACAGAAGCCCTCTCAATCAAACACCCAACACCCAATGCCTCCTTTTTACACCCTAATATCACGCTTGCCACACTTCGTCTTTATATATACAAGTTTAGTAAACAAATGATTCAAATGTTTACGATATTCAGCTGTAAAATTAGGGCAGTGGTGGCTAGGTCGTTCAGACTGCCGTGCAAAAGATACTTTGTTTGATCTGTAGGAGTCTTTAAAGGCAGGATGGGCAATTTCTTTCAGAAGCACTTCTTAAGGGTTGAAATTGTCTTTACATCTCGACAGCCATCAATTATTAAAGGTGACATATTAAACTACCAGGTGTGAGTGTGATTAGCCGTTAGAAGACTTTTTGGAAATCAGCCTCTTCTGACATCATAGGTGGGCGTGTCCCATGACGGATAGATGAGCAACGTTTGCTACAGTCCAGTGGGTAGTCTGGTAGACTGATCTATCCAGCACACATCTAGGTGGACACGCCCACTAGTGATGTCAGAAGAGGCAGATTAGGCTTGTAACAGCTAATCATACTCACACCTGGTAGTATAATATGTCACCTTTAATAATTGATGGGCGTCGGGATGTAAAGACAATTTCAAACATACATAAACACACCTCACACCTTTTTTGTATAATATGTCACTTTTAAAACACTGACAAAAATAAAATCCTGGTAACTGTGGCTGTCGCAGTCATGTAATAAACCAATCCAGTCCTTTCATTTGGGCCGGATGAAATTGTGTCTACCTACCTTCCTTGCTACCTGCGCGAGCTGTGCCCGTACGCTCATGGTGCATGACTGGAAATTACCATAAGGCTAGGCAGGTCTTTTGTTAAAACTTAGAGGGCTAGTCGCGTGTTTTTGGGGAATGACTTTTGAGGGAGGCCTGAAGGGAGAGGTGGGATTACTTCGGTTGGATACTTTCATAATCAGGCTTACTCTTGTTGGTTTCTAAATTGCCTGCCTTAGCTTCAAGCAAGATTTCTAGCGCCAACCAGTCCCTTAAACACATATTTATATGGACAGCATATCATAAATCCCCATGAGTCGCTTTAGCTAAAAGTGAAACAACCAAATGGGAGTAAATAGTAATATGTCTGATGTACGTACGTATGAATGTACGTACGTACGTACGTACGTACGTACGTACGTACATTCATACATACATACATACATACATACATACACACACACACACACACACACACACACACACACACACACACACACACACACACACACACACACACACACACACACACACACATAGATACATACATGCATACATACATGCATACATACATACATACATACATACATACATACATACATACATACATACATACATACATACATACATACATACATACATACATACATACATACATACATACATACATACATACATACATACATATATATTGTGTAAACTTTGGTCTGTGATCCTATAGACAGATAGATACATTGATGTACAGGAAGAGGTCATTCAGGAGGTCACATGACCCACCCTCAAAACAACCTCAAAGGAGAGATGTGCTTGTGTTGTCTTTCAGCAGGTCAAGAGGAACTTGATGTGAGTCCTGCGGCTCCGCCACAAATTAATATGTTTTCTTTTTTTGTTTCCTTTAGTCCTGGTGATTGAAGAAATTAAAACAGCATTCCTGATGATGGCTTTTAGTGGGTGATGCTGGGTCTAAGAATGTTATAAGTGTAAAATGGTGCGGTGTTTTCAGCGCGACTGACCTAGAACTGTCTAATCATTGATCACGAAGGTAAACAACTCAAAGCAAGAAGGCATCAGAAATCTTATCTTTCATGCTATGCAAATGCAAACCTTAAAGCTGCTCAGCCGCCATCAAAGCAGACTCCTGAAGACTTTAGACAGAATGTTTGGATCTAAAGGTCAAATCCAATTTTATGAGATTTTTGTTTTAGCTGCTGTTATCGGTTTGGATCAAGGAAAACAAGGACTCTTAGAAAACACTCTTCTGTACAATAATTAGAAACAGCAGAATGAATAAAGGCTACACATTCCACACTTAAGTATGTGCCTGTGTTAGAGCATTTATTGGTCTCACAAGTGGGTTGTTACACACAAGGGTAATTGAGAGGTCCTTCATCTGAACACGAGGCACCCCACTCACCTGAAGACCTCCAGACAGTCCTACAGCACAGCACTACAGTACGGTCGTCTGCCCTCCGAGGCCCATCGACCAGCAGCGACTCAAAACACCGCCGCCACGTGACTCCTATTGTTAAAAACGATATGGATCGCGGCAGTTACCGGCGGGCACGCTCAGTGCAGTAGGAGTTGATTTCTATGCACACCTCTATTTCGGTCGCCCTCCCTCTCAGCGGTTGCCTATGCCGGTGAGAATAGGAGCAGAGCCCTAGAGACGCGACGCACAGCAGGAAAACAAGGTTCATCATTTGTGTTATTTAGGGCTGTGTTAGCAAAAGGGCTCTTTGGTGCATTCATTACAAATAAAGAGAGACCATGGTTTATGTTACTACGGCAGTCTCATTTGTTTTAGTTGCATTGTAACTGTAATTAAACTATTTGTGTTGATGCTGCATCATAAGCGTTTGTGTTCACGTCATGTTTTTCGTCGCAATGTTATGTTCTGCCTATTAATGAGATTAATAGGCATTTTATTCCCACATTCAGTTAAAGACCTCTTAAATATATGACAGTTTCCTGAGGGGATAGACACAAGAACTAAACCCACGTAGATAACACACCAGATCAAACGACTTAGCCCAGGCTGCACACACACACACACACACACACACACACACACACACACACACACACACACACACACACACACACACACACACACACACACACACACACAGACACACACACACACACACACACACCCACACACACACACACACACACACACACACACACACACACACACACACACACACACACACACACACACACACACACAAACGACAAAGTTCAGTTTAAAGCTTTCATCTTTGTATTTCATGTCCCCCTACATTGACCACCTTTCCAACCTGCCCAGTCCACATTTAATAAAGAAAGAGAATTCATAACCCCCTCATATCCCTGAAGATCTACCCATTCTGAGGTCATGGGAGGAACAGACCAGAGCTCACCAGCATTAGTCCCTCGGCGAACGCGGATAATAAGCACAGCGGCCGCTTGATGAACATAAATAAATGAACCCTTGATGCATTTCGTATCGTCTTGTGCTTTTCCTTGCGAAAGGAAACGAGCTAAATAAGTAATGGGAGTCCCGGCTGGCGGAGTGGAAACCCGGCCAGCCGGTGTGGCGCTGGAACTACACGCCGGCGGCCAGTAAACTGTACACGGTCGGACCGCCTCCCCCGGGCTGGCTCGCAGGACCCCGGGCCCCCGCCGGCCCTCCATGTTGGCGGCGTGAGCGGCGGATGCAACCGGGCAGAGCACATCAGCAGCACCTTGTAGGCATCCCTTCCTTCTCCAACTCTCCCCCTCCCCCCCCCCACACACACCCCCGCGGGAAAGTTATCCACAGAGAAAGAAAGTTGAGCAGAGCGCCCGAAGAGATGCCATTAAAATGTTCCTCAGGTTCGGGGATCTGCCGCTTGGCAGGGTTGTTTTTCCGGAGGCGTGAGAGTTGAGAGAGCGGGGAGCTCAGCATTCAGGGGGGCCCCAGCAGCAATGCGCAGAGTGCTGTAATTGGATGAGTTCCGCTAGGTTAGGAAGTGTTGCACTCCAACGTGGAGCGTGATTGTTGTTCGCTAATTGTTCGCAGGGTACAGATATAGCCCAGAGAGTGAAGCCTTACCTTTTGTTATTTGTTACTTGACATCACACGGTGCTCTATGATGTTGCCTATATATACTAATACTACTATATAGCTATCCCTTTATGATCAATCACCATTTCTGCACATGTTTTTGCATTGAATTGTACAAAACTATGTCCATTTGTCTATCCTTCTATCTACCCACCTATCATTTATGAAGAATCACCTATTATCAACCATCCATCCATCCATCCATCCATCCATCCATCCATCCATCCATCCATCCATCCATCCAT
>NC_044050.1:6287852-6297852 GCF_902167405.1 Gadus morhua | reverse complement strand
CAGTGTTTAACATCTTAAACACTCACTTAAACCCGGGAAGCGGATCTCTGCTCTGCTTAGCTCTCCCTCGACTCCAAGTTGACAGCCCCATCTGCTGGCCCAGAACATCACTCTCTGGGCCGGAGCTCAGCCCTCACCGCCCCCCTCACGCCCGCACCAGACCCTCAGAGGACAGGCCCCTTCTGCAACCCACTGCAACGGTTTAGGGCCGCTCATGTAACACTGAGGCACCGTTAACAACACTGTGGGTGTGGAAATTAAATTGAGGATCCAAATTTAATGGAAGTGCTGGGGAAACCATTTCCAAAGGTAAAGTGTGCCTTTAATTGCACGGTGAATGGATTTGACCCAGTTGAAGACTCGTTGGTTAATGTCAACAGAGTTTCTCTATTGAAATATAACTCTGACCGGGCTGACACACACACACACACACACACACACACACACACACACACACACACACACACACACACACACACACACACACACACACACACACACACACACACACACACACACACACACACACACCATAGGAAGCAAGTCTGAAATGCCAACAGTGATGTGTGAAATACAGACAGCGGCTCCTAGGGCCCCACAGTGCCACACACACATACACACAAACACACACACACACACACGTACGCACACACAAGCAAAGATACAAGCAAACACACACGCACGCACACACAGAAACACACACATTTTTCCATACAACCATTAACGAAAAACACACATATTAGGCAACCTCTACTGCCCTTGCCCAGATGTGTTTTTTTTGTGTTAAATTATATTACTTTTATTAAATAAGATTAAATAATCACTATGCTATCAATGTCCATAGGCAGGGAAAGGGTATTTATTTTGAAATATGTTGTGACTGTTTGTTGCAACATTATGCATTTTGTATTTTCTGTATGGATTAAGTAAAGTCCTCTACTAGATTGTGTACTAAATACTAATGTGGATTATGCAAAATGTATCTAGGTAGCTCTGCGTGCGTATGTGTGTGTGTGTGCAGTTCTTTCATTTTGTGATATATTTATGTGAAAATAAACTGTACTTCTATTCATCCCTGTGGCCTACGTAGGCAGAAGCTGTGTGAGCAAAGTCACATATCTCGTCGTACCTAGCGAAGCGTCTCTCCTCATGTGCAACACGGTGGCATTTTCTGACCAATTTAAATACAACCTTAAAGATCACATTATAATGCACATATAATACCATTGCATTCAGTCCCTAGTGTTGAGTGGATACAAAATAGACAAGCCTAAAAACCAAACGCCAGTCCATTGTTACCACTGCTGATTCATGAATGAAGAAGATTAAAATATCGCGCAGCTATGTGCGAAATGTGAGATTATTAGTTCTTGATAATATGATAATGGACTGTGGATGGGTTAGGCATGAATAAGGCTGCACTGTTTAACAAGTGAAAGTCTACTTCCAAAAAGCCCCGGTTTCCTCCCTCATTCCTCTTTCCCTGGTGTTCTCTGGGTCTGCCTGCTGAATGTGGGTTACAGGGATGTGCTTGTTAGATGAGCAGTACCCTTCCCCATTACCAAACCTTATTATCATGCAACTTGGTGCATAAAAACACACTTGATTATCGAGCCTAAGCATCAGCTAAAGGGCATTTCAAACCTGTTAAACTGCCCTAGTCCTATTTGACAGGACACTGGATTTATACCCCCCACCAGTGCTGTTTTACCATTACAGTTGTTCTATGCAGAAACGCCAAATCGTGTCTACCGGTCCCAACACCGACAGACACGGCATCCCATAATATGTGGATTACATAAGATGATCGACACCGCTGGTTATTAGATAACCCCGACACATGCATCTGTGTGCCTCTCTGAGGTCCTCATCTACGTGCCAAAGGCCAGTCACACGGAGGTCAGCATAGTAGAAGCAGGCGTTCCACTACTACTACTGTCCGGACGACCTCCTGTGAGATAAACCCCTGAAACGGACATCCCCGCACCACGGCGCGCATTAAATCATCCCAGACATTTATTCACACTCTGACCGTTGTGTACGGAGCTAAACACCGATGCCAATGTTGTTTCTGTGTCCCTGCATCAAAACGTATGGGTCCGCAGCCACCCCGTGTGCAGCAGCCCCCGACACACACACACACACACCTCACCTCACAGCCCACCTATAATTGCTGGAGCAGGGTTCACTGTGTGTGTGTGACATGCCGCCAGACGTTCGCCACGGCCGTCATAAGAGTCTGGAAACCATTTAACGTTGAGGTGTGACCCTCCTTCCCCCCCCCCCCCCCCCCCCCCCCCCCCCCCCCCCTCGGCACGGAGACACTGGGTGCTGTGTGACACCTCGCGAGTGCCAGGAAGGGACGGCGTAATGGCGGCGTCCGGTTTCTTGTGCTCCTCGTCATTTCAACGTCATTTTGCCCCCCTGAGATATGGCCCTCCCTGCCCTGAGCAGACGCACTGTCCTGAGACCCGGGGGTGTACACACTCTGACTTTGACCTGTGGCTGTAGACACACACATGTTCGCCGTCGACCACTGAGCGGGATCGTGTTTTGAGAGTTCTTTGGCTGAGAAACCACCTGGAAGCGTGTCGGAGGCTGCGGGTTCAATCTCTGGAAGAATGGATTTTTTCCTGGGGAAAGGGTTGATTATGGTTCTGTTGATAAAACACTGTGAAGCACAAGGTAGGACGTCCCTTTTGAATCAAATGTGTGGATCCTCACGCGAGACTCTTGTAGAATGTCAGGCGAAAGGTCGAAAGAAACAATTACTTTGAACAAACGGTTACCCGGTTTCCATTATCTTATAGGAGTCTTACTGTGCGATGGCCTTTGCAGCAAAGCTACAACCCTTTATTTCTTTAAAACCTCGGAAAGGAAAAGCTAAATAATTTCGCGGGCGACGTTTAGCGCAGCTTCTGTTGCCGTTCATTGCACTCGAGGCGCTTGCATTGCGCCAGCATTAACAACGATCTATCCCTGATCACCCCATAGATCTGCCCGGCTCCGGCCTCGCCTCCAGCCCCGCGGCGCTGCCCCACCACGTGCTGAGCCAACCCCAGGGGCCGCAGCCGTCCCCGGGGACCGCCGCCGCCCCGGCCGTCGCCGCCCCCAGCATGAAGGAGGTGGAGCAGGCCGTGCAGGAGGCCTCGGAGCAGGTGGAGGGCGGGGGAGCGGAGGTGGTGCTGAAGGGGCTGCTGGAGAGGGTGGTGGAGGCCGCTCTGGGCGAGGCAGGGGGGGCGGAGGGGGTGCAGCAGGGGGCGGCGGCGGCGGCGGGAGGAGCCGGGGAGGGCGAGGCGGAGGCGGCGGCGGATGGAGGAGTTGGGGGAACGGTGGAGCAGGCGTCTGAGGGGGAGGGGGCGGGGCTGGATGGAGGCCTGGGGGCCGCGGCGGGAGGTCTGGATGGAGAGGAGCAGCAGGAGGCAGAGACCGGGGGATCGGACGCTGAGACCGCCGGGGCGGAGACGGACGCGGTGGGGGCTGACGGAGGAACCGGCTCCGAGTCGGAAGAGGCCACCGAAGCGGGGGTTGAGGAGCTGGACGAGACGGCGGTGGCTACATCCCCCGCGGCGTCTGAGGACACCCCCCCCGTGGTGCTGGTGGTGGAGCCCACAGACATCCTGGAGAAGATGGAGAAACAGGTGGAGGAGATGATCATTAAAGCAGGGGGCGAGGAGGTGTTGAAGCCGAGCATAGAAGGAGCCGGCGGAGATAGCACCAAAGAAGGAACGGAGAGAGGGGGGGCGAGCGAGGAGCAGCTTGGCGCTACGGAGGAGCCGACCGGGGGAGAGACAGAAGGGGGCGCGGGGGAGCTGGGGGGAGGGGAAGCCGCTCAGCAGCCTGGAGGAGATGTTGAAGCGAAGGAAGAGAGTAGTCACGTGCACGGAGCAGTCGGGGTCCAACTGCCCCCTGGTGGCGACGGGGGGGAGGACAGCGAGAGGGTTGGAGAGCAGGAACAGGAGGGGGCGACTGAGAATGAGGCAGACGAGCAAGAAGTAGAGGCAGGAGGTTTAGAGGTGAACGGAGGCTTGGCCGGTGTGGTGGGGGGAGAAGAAAACGGAGAAGGAGGGGCCGGGGCCTGGGGAGACGGGCCGGTTGGACCAGGGGAAGACGAGGGCGTGGCACTGAACGGGGAAGAGGTGGTGACACTGGACGGCGATGCAGCCACAGAGGCCACCACAGAGTCCTCCCAGACCGGTCAGACGAAGGAACAAGGTGATCTACAAGGAGACTTACACAGTCCCTTACATCTTACATACACACATGGTGACTATGTTGACAAAGGGATGCCATTGTGTTCAGATCCTCATGTCACATCCATCCATGTCATGGAGTTTCAAATATTCTTACCGTCTGTTTCTACTGACTGTACCTGAAGGTATAGCTTAACTTCAGGTACAGATCATTCCATTTGTAAAGATAAGGTCATTCAGATAAACTCCTATCTGAATGATAGGAGCTTGTCCTGAATCCTTAAGCTGCATCAGAACATTTAGGCTGGGTTGGAGACGTGGCCTCTTATCCTACTTACACAAAGGAGCCCAAGATGCCTTTAGACTCACAGGTCAGTCTCTAAAGGCTTCGCTCATCTAGGAACTGAGGACAATCTTCCAGGATTTGTTGCTAAAACTGGGTGGAAACAATCAGGGAGTTTTTTCAAAAAATCGGCCTTACAGAACCAATTAAAATAATTAAGGGAAGGGGGGACATGCAGAATTTGTGTGATTATAAACACTGTCGAACAAACACGGCTTTCTTGTCCTAGGTCCAAAATATTTTAACCAAGCTACTTTCCTAATTTCACCAATCTTGTACTGAGCAAATTGTTACAAATTATGTAACGATCCAGTTCCAGACATCCATTTTCAATGTTTGCCGTTTGTTTTGCTACTGAGGAGAATGAGGGGAGCGCATTATTTCCTGTACGACGACATTTCCTGTAAAATGTAATGGACGTCAGTTAGGGGCCGTTCAAACATGTTGCATTTAAAAATTACCCTGGCTGTCGATGGGAACAGGTGCGCCTACAAAGTGAGAACCATAGCAACCTGTCCTGCTCCATAGTTACTGGGACAATCTCTCTAAGCTAGCTGAAGAATACATTGTTTGTGCAGGCAGAGCACGCCTACTGAGCATAGCTTGACATAAGCTTTGACTCTCAGTCAAAGTGGCTGGGAGGCTTAGTTCTTCTGCCTCACTCAACTCTTGACTTCAGTGGCATGTGCAAGCAAAGATTGACACGCTGTGAACATATTTTACACTGTGAAGATACCATCATCTTTAGAGCACGCAGTACATGCACAGTACACACACACACACACACCCCCCCCACACACACCCCCCCCCCCACACACACACACACAAACACACACACACACCCCCCCCACACACACACACACACACACACACACACACACACACACACACACACACACACACACACACACACACACACACACACACACACACACACACACACACACACACACACACACACACACATTGCTCTCTGAAATCCGGCACTTATGCATACCACACGGTATGCATAATCCCACATTCCGTAGTGGCACTCACCTGTAACCTTGGCCTCTGTTCTTCATTTTCATGTGTGTGTCACATACTGAACCCCTGCTCTAGATGTGCTGGCCCTCTCCCCCGGGGCCTCTGAACACGGGGCTGGGGACCAGGCCCCCCCGGTCCAGGAGCAGGACTCCCTGCCTCGTCCCACCCTGGTCTGGGGAGAAACAGGAAGTGAGCATGTGGACAGAGAGGACCCTTTACTGCAAGGGACCAACTTCACCAACGAGATCCCCACCACGGACCACCTCTTCACCCATGGCCCGGCAGTCGCCACGGAAGCTTACCAGGATTTGATGGAACAGGCCCTGGCCACGCCCCCTGAGACAGAAGAGGCGGAGCCAGGTGGAGCCAATGAGTTGGTGACGGATGCTGCTGGTCCCTCAGGTGAAATACCATGCATCCAGGTTTTAAGGTCAAATATGTGTTTAAAAACTCTGACGAGGCCGAGATCAAATTTTAATGCCCCAACTCAAAAAAAAATCACAACATGAGCCGATAAACTTTAATGCGCATCATGGAATTGAGCCTCGGATTGTTGTTGCCTGATTATGGAGAACTACTCTGACTTTTCTGTTCTGACTATATAACATAATTTAAGTCAACAAAGTTGGAAATGAATGTCTTTACCTCAGGTATAATCAAATCTTTAATCACCATGTCATCCCCCCCTACCACTGTGAAGGAATCACTTATAATTCAGTTAAAGAAACAAAGCGGGGTATGGTAGATCGATGTTTGAAAAGTGCTTATACTCTGTTTAGGTACACATGCTTTGTTGGGGGATGAACACCACTAGAACTATGTGCTTCAACTAAAACAACCTTCATCCATCCATCAGTCTGTTCTGCATTTCATCCATTCATCCATCGATACCTCAGTATATCCAGCCATCCATCCAATCCTCATTTTCTCCCTCTGCCCATCAATCATTAGATTCACCCCTACTTTCATGTATCCATCCATCCATCATGTTATCATTCCTCCCTTCATGTATCCATCCATCCATCATGTTACCCCCCCCCCCTCATCCATCCATCATAGTCTCCATCTCCCCAGAGGGGGGCTTGCTGGGCGTGGAGGCGTGGAAGATAGGGGGCATCGCTGCTGCAGTTATCGTGGGGCTGGAGACCCTCCTCATCGTGGTATACATCCTGAAGTGTCGCACCGGAGCCAAAAGGTCTGGGCTCCCAACCATATTGACTTCTCATTGCTGACATACTGACCCCACATTATGGCTGTTTGTTATATTGATTATTTGAATGTTGCTTACTGCAGTGGTTCCCTCCCTGGTTTTAGCTAGTGACCCCGTTTCCTGCTCTATTTGAAAAAAAATGGCCTCCCCATCTTTAACCTTTGTGCATGTGCCTCCAGACAAATTGTCCGCAGGGAATATCAATGTCCCGGTGAATGTAATCGCATTGCTCTACTACTTTGAGGGATTGACAGTAGTTTGCCCCTAGCAGTTTGTACATACAGGACACGTCAAGGAGACTTTAAAAATATAGACATATATTTTTGCAACATGGATCATTAAATATCTCCTGTGACCCTATATGCATATTAAGTTTGGTCCCCTCCAAAAGGTTGGGAACCACTGGCTCACTGCAAAGGCTTTTATACAGATGGAGGGTAGTACAATGCCTGTATGTTGTGTGGCACATTCACGCGTAGTACATGTGTGCTTCTTTGTCTGCCTGTGAGTGTGTGTGCGTGTTTGCTGGACTGCATGTGTCTGCATATGTGTGTGAGTGTATGTGTACATGCCTGCATGTGTGTGTTTGCTGGTGCGTGTTCATGTGTATGTGTCTGCATGTGCGTGGGTGTGTTTGTGTGTGTGTGTGTGTGTGTGTGTGTGTGTGTGTGTGTGCGTGTGTGTGTGTGTGTGTGTGTGTGTGTGTGTGTGTGTGTGTGTGTGTGTGCAGTGCCCCAGTTCCGGGAGCCTGTGAGAAGGGCCATGTGGAGCCAGAGACCCCCACAGGAGGAGACTGCATTGACGACTATCTTCCTGCGAGCAACGGGGACACCCAGCTGTACGTTGACGACACCACGCTACAGCATCTACACAAAAACACACAGAGTCAGGCAGACCCATATGGCTAATGCACACCACAAAAACTAAACAGAACACACATTTCCGCACAGGAATTCTCATTGGGTTTACAAAAGACCTCTTCACACGCATGTCACCTTCTGATGCACGATTTTCATATCATGTATATAGATCAAACTTGACCCCATGTCTGAAGACTAAGTGCGATGACTCCAAAACCGGCATGCATTCACCAACCCTGGTGTTGGGGGGAGTGGGCGTGTGAGTCAGGGGGTCTGATGAATGGGGTTGTGTGCCCTCTCAGCTGATATCTTGCTGTTGTGTGAACGGCTGCGGTGTGCTCAGGGAGCTGCTGATTTGGTCACATGGCACACGCCGCTTTTCAAGAAGTCAGAAGTACTACTCTGCTCCGATGCCACTGGGGCTGGTGGATCACACTGAGGCAGCCCTGCTTCAACTGCTAGCCAGAGAGGAGGGTCCGGTTTGTGTTGGGATCATTGGCTATTCTTGTGCCTCTATGTGTCTCTATTTATACCGTGTATGTATCATGGCATGTTGCTTTTTATCATCATCATACAGAATCAACCAATGTGTCACTAAGATGCGGATAGTAAACAAGAAAGTCGTTTCCCTCTGTCTAGGGATCCTCATGTGCATTTGTTTGTGCATGGGCTTGCCTGTCGCCCGTGCACATGAAAGCATGCCATACTTTGTGCAAGGCACAAAGAGAAATTAGATGTGTGATATGCACAGAAGAGCGACAAAGAACGCTGCATTATTTAGCACAGCTTGAAAAGTGTCCTTCTTAACACACTTGACAGCAGCAATGTCAGTTCAAGCAAACAAAAACATGGCAAGTAGAACAAGCAGCTCTCAAAATGCCAATAAAACTCTCATCTCTAGCAACATTACAATCTTGATGCAAAAGAAACAAATAGCATTACCAATCCAGACAAGAGTAGCATTTCCAATCCAGATGAGATTTGCATTACCAATCCAGACACAAGTAATGTATCCAATCCTGACACTACTAGTGTGTTACCAATTAAAGGTTGGGTATGGAATTGGCTTTTTTGGCAATTTTTGCAAAATTACTTGAAATCCTTATCATAACCCACTTACAGCCACTGAGTTAGAAGTACTGACATGAAAATTAAACAAGTCAATCATCTGTGGAACGGGCAGGGCTCGAAAAACTCCAGCCAAGGATTTCCAGAGCCACCGAGTTGCATTGGACAGTAAGTACGTCAATCAAACGGTCGTACTGCACTCCCCCTCCCCCGCACGCGACCCCTTCGTGCAGTACTCGTGGCCCAGAGCTCGTGACCCAGAGCAAGCTCCTGTTTGTTGTTTTCCTGCGGTAGCTACTGGAACTAGTTAATCCACATTTGGACCTAGCAGTAGAAGACAATTTCCATGGCAGACAAGACGCCACCATCCCCACCACCACCACCACCACCAGCAAAGAGAAGGAAAACTCTTTTTCAGAGAGTAATTGATAATAAGAACGCTGAAAGAGAAAAACTGAAATCAAGAATAAACCTAGGCGCTGCTTATAGTAATGATGATATTAATGATTTATGTGACCGTTTAATGTTTAGAATATCTGGTGCAACTTACAGCTGAATGTAGTACCATGTTGTACTGGCTCGCTCTCGCGCATCTGTGTTCGCGCTCGTGCATGATTGCGCGTCCAGGTACTTGGAATGGGTGGAGTCAGAGTCAGCGTTGAAGGAGAGGGGGTAGGACCATTTGACCTGTGTATTTTCAAAATCTGCTGGCGTTTCGCAAATCCCATACCCAACCTTTAAGACACGTATTGTAAATAATCCAGAAACAAGCAGCGTTACTTGTGAGTGTGACTTATAATCGGAAAGATGTACACACCGTCCCTGTTTGGCTGAAGGTGGTTTATCCTTGATAAAATAAATGAGAGCCGTCAGTTGCGTTATTTTGTAAATCCCCTCCAGTTTATTCAAGGGCAAACACAGCAACATGCTATGGATTCACTTGGTCCCAGGGTGACATCGTCGTTCACAAATTCAATAAGTATCCAATTTAAGGCCTTTTTCCCTTTGCCTATTGATGAAAAATACAGCATCATAAGAAAAAGAATGAATACACTTTGCATTCAGCCATGCAATATAAAAATATAAAAGCATATTTATGTCATAGGGGCCCTATGACATAAATATGCTTTTATATTTTTATATATTTTTTATGTATCTCTTCTGCACTCCCATCAATAGTTACCGTGTCATGTCAGCTCACGCACTTCAGCACCGTGCACTCGCACATCAGCCGCGTGCCCCTCCAACACACAACAGCACCTCGCACCTCCAACACAACTCAGCCCCCCTGCTTGGGAAA